>NC_080164.1:97959358-98259358 GCF_950295315.1 Erinaceus europaeus | reverse complement strand
AAAAGGTAGAAACAAGTTCCTCTCACACTAGATAGGACACCCAGTCACCTAGATGCCAGAGAAGCAAATCCTCACTAGGTTGAGGTGGAAGCATATGAGGGAAGCTGGATCTGCGCATTCAAACTAGATGTAGGGATCAAAATCTTCTCAAACAACAGTTAAAGGAGGCAACCATCACCAAGCCTGCCCTGAAAGAGGTATTAAAAGACCTCTTGAGATTCCAGAAGATGGTGGACTGAGAAGCTGCTAGTGGCTTGAGCTCCAACAACATCTACTGGAAATGGTAGGATTTTTTTGCCTTTAGCAGGACAGTCAATAAGGGGTCCTAGTGGTGACACCAAGGAGGTGACTATAACTCAATTTGGGTTAGAAAATAGAGTAAAAAGAAAGGGAAAAAAATGTTTTAATTATTATTCCCGAAGTGCACCCCTGACCCCCTCCCCCATAACCAGTCCCTGGGGGCCAGAGATCTGCTCCTAGCAGGCTCCCCTGCTGAGCTTCTTTCTTTACCAAGATTCCTGTCCCACCAGGGGGTGTCATACTAATTCCAATTCTATTCCTTTCTGAAACCCTTGGCCTTTTTTCTTTCTAAGTGGCCAATTCCAGCTACAAATATTCCATCAAGCAGAGCCTTACTCAGACAGGGAAAGACTGCCAGAGGTTTTTTGTTTGTTTGTTTGCTTTATTTTCTCAACAGTCAGCTGCCTCTGCTCAGAGGCCAGAGGCAATCTTGAGCCATCCAAGCTGAAGACAGGACAGGTTTTTTACTCTGTTCTATTTTATTATCAATACTAGATAAATGTGTATCCCTTTCCCCCTCTCCTTCAGGTTGACCAGAATGAACTCTTAGTGTATTTTCCATTGCTAGGGGACTGGTGTCTTATCCACTGCTAAAGTAACTTGTTTAATTCTTCCTACCACACCTACCCACTCTCCCCCATCTAGCTAATTAAATAATAATAAATAAATAAATAAATAACTCTTTCCTTTCACTGCTCTTTTATTACTGTTCTTTTTCCTATCTTTTTTCTTTTCTCTCTCTCTTTTTTTTTTCTTCTTTTTCTCATTCTTGTCAACCTTTCTTCCTTCCTCCTTCAGCTTTCTGAATTCACTGATACATGTTTGGGAATTATTTTAGGGAAGAAATCTGACTCAGAGTAGACTCTCTGCATGTATCTCTGCTCTACTTCCCTTTCTCCTCTAGAATATACAGTGGAGAGTAGATTTGCATAACTGTCTATTCTTGTCTATTCCTGAGGTGTTTTTGGTTTTTTTTGTTTGTTTGTTTTACTTTCGTAAAAATCAGCTGCCTCTGATCAGAAGGCTTCAGGCAATCTGGAACAGGTTTTTTCACCTTGCTCTATTTTATTATTAATATTATATAAAGGTGTATCTCTTTCCCCCCCCCCCCCCCCCCGTCCTTTAGGTTGACCAGAATTAACTCTTAGGGTATCATCCATTTCTAGGGGACTGGGCATCTTATCCATTGTGAGAGAACTTGTTTCACTACTCCTACCTCCTCTACCCACTCTCCCCTTCTCACTCCTCCTAGCTAATTAAAAAAATAAATAAATAAATAAATAAATAATAAATTAATCAATTAAAAAACTTTCCTTTCACTGCTCTTTTATTACAACTCTTTTTCTTATCTTTTTTCTTTTCTCTCTCTTGTTTCTCTTTCTTTTTATCTTGTCTTCCTTTCTTCCTTCCTTTTTCTTTGACTTTCTGAATTCACTGATATACATTTCTGAATTATTTTAGGGAAGAAATATGACAAAGAGTGGACTCTCTATGTGTGTATCTCTGCACTACTTCTCTTTCTCCTCTTGATACCCCTAGAATATAGAGTGGAGAGTATATTTGCATAATTGTCTATTCTTGCTATCCCTTTTTTCCTTTCTCTTGCTTCTTCACTTGAACTTGCTTCCTATTTTTTTCAAGGACAAGATAAACACAGACTTAAAATGAAAGGATGGAAAACTATCATACTGGCTAATGAACCACAAAAAAAGGCAGGAATAGCCATTCTCATCTCAGACACGATAGATTTTAAACTAAATAAAGTAATAAAAGATAGGCAAGGACATTACAAGAAGCCAAGAAGACTTAACAATTATTAACATCTATCCACCCAATGAGGGACCACCTAAATACATTAAGCACCTATTGAAAGAATTTCAAAAATACATCAATAGTAATACAATAATAGTGGGAGACATTAACACCCCACTCTCACACTTAAACAGATCAACAAAGATACAAGAGAATTAAATGAAGAGATGGTCAGACTAGTCCTCCAGGACATCTTCAGAGTCCTTCACCCCAAAAAACTGGAATACACATTCTTATCAAATCCACACAACACATACTCAAGGATAGACCACATGTTAGGCCACAAAGACAGCATCAATAAATTCAAGAGCATTGAAATCATCCCAAGTATCTTCTAAGACTACAGTGGAGCAAAACTAACATTTAACAACAAACAGAAAACTATTAAAAGACACAGAATTTGGAAACTAAACAACATACTTCTTAAGAACCAGTGGGTAAGAGAGTCACTCAAGCAAGAAATTCAAATGCTCCTGGAAACTAATGAAAATGAAGACACAACCTATCAAAATATTTGGGACACAGCTAAAGCAGTACTGAGAGGGAAACTTATAGCCATACAATCACATATTAAACACCAAGAAAAAGCTCAACTGAATGACCTTACTGCACACCTCAAGGACTTAGAGGAAGAGGAACAAAGGAACCCTAAAGCAACCAAAAGGACAGAAATCACTAAAAATAGAGCAGAAATAAACAACATCGAAAATAAGAGAAACATACAAAAGATCAATGAAGCCAAATGTTGGTTCTTTGAAAGATTAAACAAAATTGACAAACCCCTAGCCAGACTCACCAAACAAAAAGGAGAGAAGACTCAAATTAATAGAATTGTAAACGATGGAGGAGATATTGACTACTGACACCACAGAAATCCAGAAAACCATGCAAAACTTCTATGAAGAACTATACACCACCAAGCAAGAGAATCTGGAAGAGATGGAACAATTCCTAGAAACATATGCCCTTCCAACACTGAACCAAAAAGAACTACAAAATCTAAATGCACCAATCACAGACAAAGAAATTGAAATCTTTATTAAGAATCTCTCCAAAACAAAAGTCCTGGACCAAATGGCTTCACAAATGAATTCTACAAAACCTTCAGGAAACAGTACTCATACTTTTAAAACTTTTCCATAAGATCAATGAAACAGGAACACTCCCTTCCACCTTCTATGAAGCAAACATCACCCTGATACCAAAAGCAGATAGGGACACAACAAAAAAGGAAAACTACAGACCAATATCTCTGATGAACATAGATGCCAAAATATTAAACAAGATCTTGACTAACCGGATACAGAAGCATATCAAAAAGATTGTTCATCACGACCAAGTGGGATTTATCCCTGGAATGCAAGGTTGGAAGAAGGAGGCTCTCTTCAATAAATGGTGCTGGGAAAACTGGGTTGTATCATGCAGAAGAATGAAACTGAACCACTTTATCTCACCAGAAACAAAAATCAACTAAAATTGATCAAAGACCTGGATGTTAGACCATAAACAATCAAATATTTAGAGGAAAACATTGGTAAAACACTTTCACACCTACACCTCAAGGACATCTTTGATGAAATAAACCCAATTGCAAGGAAGACTAACGCAGAAACAAACCAATGGGACTACATCAAATTGAAAAGCTTCTGCACATCCAAAGAAACTATTAAACAAAGAGACCCATCACAGAATGGGAGATCTTCACATGCCATACATCAGACAAGAGACTAATCACCAATATACAAAGAGCTCAGCAAACTTAGCACCAAAAAAGCAAATGACCCCATCCAATAATGCACAGAGGATATGAACAAAACATTCACCTCCGAGGAGATCCAAAAGGATAACAAACATATGAAAAACTGCTCTAGGTCACTGATTGTCAGAGAAATGCAAATTAAGACAACACTAAGATACCACCTCACTCCAGTAATAATGGCATACATCAGAAAGGACAGCAGCAACAAATGCTGGATAGTCTCTAGGGACAGAGGAACCCTTTTGCATTGCTGGTAGGAATGTAAATTGGTACAGCCTCTGTGGAGAGCAGTCTGGAGAACTCTCACAAGGCTAGACATGGACCTTCCATATGATCCAGTACTTTCTCTCCTGGGGTTATACCCCAAGGACTCCATAACACCCAACCAAAAAGAGGTGTGTACTCTTATGTTCATAGCAGCACAATTCATAACAGCTAAAACCTGGAAGCAACCCAGGTGCCCAACAACAGATGAGTGGCTGAGAAAGCTGTGGTATATATACATAATGGAATACTATGCAGCTATCAAGAACAATGAACCCACCTTCTCTGACCCATCTTGGACAGAGCTATAAGGAATTATGTTATGTGAGCTAAGTCAGAAAGATAAAGATGAGTATGGGATGATCCCACTCATCAACAGAAGTTGAGAAAGAAGATCTGAAAGGGAAACTAAAAGCAGGATCTGACTAAATTGAAAGTAGGGCACCAAAGTAAAAACCCTGTGGTGAGGGGTAGATACGCTGCAGCTTCCTGGGATGGTGGGGGTAGGAGTGGGAGGGATGGGTTACAGTCTTTTGGTGGTGGGAATGCTGTTTATGTACACTCCTAGTAAAGTGTAGTTATATAAATCACTAGTTAATTAATATGAGAGGGGGAAAATTAATTGTATGTCTTGAAGTTTTTAAAACACAGACTGAGTCTTTTTAATATATAGGCTGTGTATTTGATATGCAGACTCTCTCAAAAGCCTAGACCAAGTAGATCAGAAGCAACCAGTGGCACAGCTATATACAGGATACTGGGTACTATCCAGCAAACCCTAACAAAAGGACTTTTCAAAGTTAACCCAATTACCAAATAATGCAATGCTAACATTAACTATCCATTGTCTTTTTGAACCCAAAGACAGCAGGAACCTCACATCTCCACTATAGAGCCTATATTTCCCCCAGTCCTGGAACTTTAGGATAGGGCCCACTTTCCCACATGCCTCTCCCAATCCATATCAAATAATATTGCATCTGCCGATCGCAACCTAACCAACGCAACGATTGCCGCCTCAACATGCTTCACCTCAGACTGTGTCCAGAGACTTCACGTGTGGAATGACAACCCTTCAGCTTCATTACTCGGGTGAGACCTTTCCTTTCTTAGTATTCTCTAATTCCATCCCAAGTGGTTCACTTTCTAACAAAGTCCCAAAACCTAGATATAAACTAGGTTCTATGAAAGAGAGCATATGTTCACACGTATCCATAAACTAGTGCAAAAGATATACCTGAAAGCAGAAGTACACTAGAGTTTGCAGTGAGTATCCCCCTAACACTTCCTCTCCACTATTCCAAGCTTTGGGTCCATGATTGCTCAACAATTTGTTTGGCTTTGAATAAAAACTATCTTTTCAGTCACCAGGTTCCAGATGCCATCAGGAGGCTGGCCAGGCTTCCCTGGACTGAAGACCCCACCAATGTGTCCTGGAGCTCAGCTTCCCCAGAGACACACCCTACTAGGGAAAGAGAGAGGCAGACTGGGAGTATGGACCGACCAGTCAACGTGCCTGTTCAGTGGGGAACCAATTACAAAAGCCAGACCTTCCACCTTCTGCAACCCACAATGACCCTGGGTCCACACTCCCAGAGGGGTAAAGAATGGGAAAGCTATCAGGGGAGGGGATGGGATATAAAGATCGGGTGGTGGAAATTGTGTGGAGTTGTACCACTCCTATCCTATGGTTTTGTTAATTCATCCTTTCTTAAATAAAAAATAAATTATAAAAAGACCTCTTATAGGGTGGAGGGTAGATAGCATAATGGTTATGCAAACATATTCTTATGCCTGAGGCTCCAAAGTCCCAGGTTCAGTCCCCTGCACCACCATAAGCCAGAGCTGAACATATATCATAGCAAATATATCACCGCCATGTATCAGAGCAAATAAAAAATTTTTGAGTAATTGCATTACAATACATTAAATCCATAATATCAATAAATGTCAATGGCTTAAACTCACCCATTAAAGGGCACAGAGTGGGAAGATGGATCAGAAAACACAACTCAACCATATACTGCTTGCAAGAATCCCATCTGACCCAACAAGACAAACACAGACTTAAAGTAAAAGGATGGAAAACTATCATAACAGGCTAATGGACCACAAAAATTGGCAGGAACAGCAATTCTCATCTCTGACACAATAGACTTCAAGTTAAATAAAGTAATAAAAGATAGACAAGGCCATTATATAATGGTTAGAGGATCAATCAGTCAAGAAGATTTAACAATTATTAAAACCTATGCACCTAATGTGAGCCCATCTAAATAAATCAAAAACCTGTTGACAAAACTACAAAAATATATCAATAGTAATACAGTAACAGTGGGAGATTTTAACACCCCACTTTCACACTTAGATCAACAAAGCAGAGAATCAACAATGAAACAAGACATTTAAATTAAGAGATGGACAGACTAGACCTCTCCAGCATTTGTTGCTACTGTCCTTTTTGATGTATGCCATTCTCACAGGGGTGAGATGGTATATAAGCATGTAAGACTCTATTAAAAAATAAAAAAGATAATTTTTATTAACCATTAAAATTGTGATATATATATACATGATGGCATACTATTCAGCTGTTAAACACAATGAAGTTGTCTCCTTTGCATGCTCTTGGATGAAACTTGAAGACATCATGTTGAGAGAAATAAGCCAAAAGAGAAAGATGAATACCAAATGATCTCACTTATTGGCAGGACTTAATGAAGTAGGGACAGAAAAGGAGAGCACAAAGTGAAACATGGACTGGACATGGTGTATTGCACCAAAGCAAAGGACTCCAGGGAGGGAAGAGGAGGGAGGAGAGGAAAAAAACATTGGGGGCCTGGTATGTAATGAAATTATATGCATGTGTCAATGACTTCACTGTAAACCATTAATCCCCTCAATTAAAAAAAATAATCAAAGCATTGTAATCAAGTAAGTTATTTTGCCAGTCCTCTTAGAGTCTTATTAAAGAAATCTGGTGCCAAGGAGACAGCTCAGCTTGTTGAAGCATACGGTCTCCAAGCCAGTGGCCCTAAAATTTCCAGATTCAATCCCTATCACCACCACAGGCCAGAATTGAGGGACAGTGTGGTGTGTCTCTCTCACTCTCTCTCTCCCCCACATTTAAAATAAATTAATTAAATAAACCCTTTCCCACACTAAGATCATAAATGTATTACCTCTAAATAATTTACTATTCTGCCTTTCACTTCTTTTAATCCCTCTTTCATTCAATTTCATTGCACCAAAGCAAAGGACTCTAGGGAAGAAAGAAAAGGAAAGGAGTAAAGAAGGCTTTGAGATTCTGATGCATAGTGACTGAACAGGACCTAAGATGGTGTGTTTCATAGACACCTATCATGGGGACACGAGAAATTTGCCAACATTGTGCTATAAGTCATTAACCTCCCCCCCCACAAAAAAGTGATTTAAAAAAGAAAAACAAGTATGCATAAATAAAAATAACTGACAAAAAACAAAAATAATAACATCTCAGGGACCAGGTGGTAGCTTGCCCTGTATCTACTGATCTTTGAACACTTTCTTTGCCTGAAAGTCTATTTTATCAGAAAATAGAATAGCTGTCCCTTCCTCTTTTTGAGTCTTATTAGCTTGGAACATCTTGCTCCAAACTTTTATATTCAGTTTCCATTTGTCTTTTCTTTGTATGTGTGTTTCCTGAAGACATATACTGGATGGATCCTTTTCTTTAATCCATTTAGCTACTCTGAGTCTTTTGACAGGTGAGTTAAGGCCATCCACATTTAAGGTGATTATTGTTATATGTGGCTTACTTATGTCCATTTTGATTTTTGTTTTGAGTTTAATTTAAATTGTTTCATTTGTTTCTGTCTAAGCTATTGTGTGGGTGAGTTTCTGTAGTGAATTCCTCACTGATTTTTCTTGTGTTTTCTGTAAATTTCTGTTCCCTGTTTTGTTTTGTGGTTACCATTATATATGTAATAACTAGCACTGTGTATCTAGAAAAGTCTTTTTTAAGTTGATCTTGATTAACAAACATTTGATAGAACTTCTTTGTCTTTTAATCCCCCCCCATTTGCTTGTTGTTCTTTCCTATTTTGTTGTGTTTTTGTTTCTAGTCTACTGCTGTTCACCTCACTGAGAACAAGTGTTCTCTTTTCCTATAAGACTGCATTCAGTATTTCTTGTAAGGTGGGGTTGATTGTGGCAAATTCCTTTAGTTTTTGAATATTTGGGAACACCTTTATTTCTCCCTCATACCTGAACAATAATTTTGCAGGATACAAAATTCGTGGCTGAAATTCTTCTCCTATAGAGCCTTGAATGTGTCATTCCACTATCTCCTTTCCTGTAGGGTTTATGAAGAAAAATCTGATGAGAGCCTAATATTTCTCGCTTTGTATGTAACTTCTTTCCTTTCCCTAGCAGCCGGCAACATTTTCTCCTTGTCATTGAGTTTTAATAATTTTACAGTAATGTTCCTTGGTGTTAGTTGTTTTGGATTTGTGAACCTGGGTGATCGATCTGCCTCCAAAATAGGTATGTTCTGAGGATTACCTAGGTGAGGGAAATTTTCATCTAAAATTTCTCTGAAAATTACCTCTGGACCTTTGGCCCAGTCTACTTCATCAGGTATCCCTATAACTCATATATTCGACCTTTTTATGGAGTCTGCAATTTCAGAGAGAGTAGCTTCATTCTTTCTAACCTTTTCCTCTCCCTCATCTTTGAATTGAAAGAGTAGGTTAATTGTGTCTTCTAGACTGGAAATTCTTTCTTCTGCATGTCTATTTCCTAAGCTTTCTTACCTGAGATTGAACTGCACTAAAGGTGTCTTTCAGTCCATGAAGTTCTGTTTGAAATTTTTCCTCCATGCTGCTTAACTGCTTAGTGAACTCTGCTTTGAGTTCTTCTTTCATGCTTTGTAACTTCTTATCAAATTCCAAAATTTGATAAGAAATTCTTTCAACTCTTGCTTATATACTTATAGAGTTCTCATAAGCTTTCTATAGTCTGTCTCTAGTATACTCTCTGCATCTGGAACTTCTTGGATTTTGTCTGATTTACTTCTCTCTGTGTGATGTGGCATGCTGTTTAACAGTCTTTGCTTTCATATATATGGTGTTGGTTATGTTGGCCAGCAGGTGGTACTGTTGTGGTCTTTGCTTTCCATTTATTTGAATCTGCAGCGGTTGGTGGGGGAGGGGTATTTTGGGCTGTCTTGAGGGCTGAGTTTTGTCTTTGTGTTCAACTCAGACTGAGAAAAAAAACAAAATCAAACATTCATAAATAATAATAATAATAACTCTGAGTCAAAGATTGAGAGGTTTTAAGCTCCAATTTCTTTTCTTCTGGGGAAGTCTGCTAACTGTGTTACTATCCAAGATGGCATGGGTCAGTGGCAAGTGCCATCCTCCCAGAGCTCTCTCATTTATATGGACTGTGCCGTGTCGTGTCTTCCAACCCTCTCCCAGCTGCACACTGGCACCCACCTGAGGCTGTGGATTTTTTTTCAGCTATAGATTATGTATCCAGTAAGATCTTGTGTACTGTTTGAGAATAATGGGCCCACTGTCCCGGAAAGTCCAGGCCATTGTTTCCATGAGATCCGAGCTGGTTGACCCCCAACTCTCCCTTTAGGTTGAGAGAAGGGCTGGTTCCCAGGACTCTGGAATTTATGATGGCTGGACCCCCGGACATGGTTGCCTTTCTACACATGCCACCTCCCACCCCCTTTCTGTCTGTGATTAAAAGCCATGGATTACTGTGCTAACTTTAAAACCCCAGAAAATATTGCTCAGATTTTCCTCTCTTGCTGCCCTAAAGTGCCTGCAATTTACCTCCATAAAAATGTACATTGTAAAGCTTATGATCAAACAGTCTGTTGGTAAAAATGTAACTATGATCGTGTTGCTCTATGCTTGGGATACCCCAACCTTCCCGCCGAGTTATGGCCAATATCTACCTGCTTCTTCTTTCAATAAATGAATTATCCCACTGAGGCTTTCCGAGGGCTGACTGCTTGTCTCCCTGTGCACTTTACCCTCAGCATGCTGAGCTACCCCAGGACCCCCAGGGGGCTGATTTTGACCTCCGTCTCCCAAGGACAGGGGCGGGGAAGATGGTGGACCATGAGCCAGCTGGCAGTGTACAATGTTGTATTGGATAGAGCAAAGGTCTGATTGCAGCTACTCCATAAACCACACCTCCCGGAAGACCCCCTGTATCTACTGATACTGGTCCCCAGCCCCCAACTGCAGGAGGAAGAGCTTCACAAGTGATAGAGCTGTGTTGCAGGGGTCTCTCCTCTTCTTCTCTATCTAGCAAAAAGAAAACATGTTTTTGGGAACAGTGAAGCAGTACAGGCACTGAACCCTGTGGCCATAATCTTAATAGTAGAAAAAAAAAGTCTCAAAATTCTTTCTTTGTAAAATCAGAGTGGGGTCCTTCTTCTTCTTCTAGCATTTGCCCTTCTTCCATAGCCAGTCAACAGCGTCAGGTTGAAAGCTGTCAGGAGCTGCTTGTTGCTGGCTTTGAAAGTGACTGGGATCCATGTGGATTCAGTCGGCTAGGAAGGATCGTCAGTTTCCCCAATGAATGGGTACTCACGGGATGCACCACGAGAAGGTCGATCCAATGCATCCCAGTGGGGTCCTAATATCATGCTTTTGATCAGTGGCTTTGGATAAAGACTGCCTGTATTTGGATCTGGGCTTGTCTTGATTATTCACCAAACTGCAAGACTGAGGAGTTATTTATCTTCTCTGTATCTCAGTTTCTCACATGTTACAATGTGTAAGGACCCATGTACAAGCCCCCAGACCCCAACAGCAAGGAGAGAACTTTACAACTGGTAAAGTGGTGCTGCAAGTGTCTCTCTCTTTCTATCTATCTATCTCCCCCTTCCTTCTCAATTTCTGGCTGTCTCTACCCAATAAATAAATAAAGATCATAATATTTTTTAAAAGACTGAAAAACAAAACAAAAGCCTGGCACACCAAATGTTTTACGGAACTTAGCTGTATCATTTGTTTTGCCCTTAGAGTTCTTCCCCAGTGATTTCAGACCCATAGCACTCGCCAGCAATAGCCAAGAAACAAGAGCCCTGTGAGGCTCTGGTACAATGGTAATAAATATTCTGCCTGAAGAGACTCTTCTTATTGTCTGAATTTCCTGGGTTTTGTCAACATTTATGTGTGTCACTTGCCACCTGCAGGTGCCTCATCCTCCTACCAGGAAATCTCATTTTGTAGACATTAAGATCAGAGAGATGTGGAATTCAATTGTCCCTGGACATTTCTCATGCTCCTTGGGAAGTTAAATAGCTCTTAAAGTTGTAGATGATAGAAAAATTTCTCAATGTTTCTCAGTCTGTGGTGCACATTTGAATTTGGGGGGTTGGAGGTACACTATACCATAAGTTTTATGTCTTCTTCCTGTCCCTGGGTAAGCCCTCCAAGGCACCAAAAAAGGGCTCATGATAGGCAGAGGGGGAAAGGAACTAAAATCTTTTGAGAAATATCTAGGCTGTAAGTTCTCTCTTATGTAACTTTCATTTAATCTTCCTGAGAAGTAAAGCAACCAGTGTGCAGAGATAATAGAAGTGCTGGGATTCAGAACAAGGACTATCTGACTGCAGTTTGAGAACTCTTTATATTACCAGCCTCCCACAGAGGCACTGCCTGGGAGAATGAAAGAGAATAATCACTCAAACTCATCCTAACAGATGCTCAACACACTCAGCTTCATTCTCTCCCCCCTCCCGCCAGCCCCTGTCAGCATCCCCGCTCACTTAGCCTTGAACCAACCTTTGGTTATACTTCCAGCACCACAAGCGTCTCTGCCAGTAGGTGATAACACCTAACTCTGACCACCCAGCACAGATCCCAGACTGGACTTAGCATTGAAGACCAGCCCCTCACAAAGAGCTCATATCAGGGATAAAGGATAGATAGTGTAATGGTTATGCGAACAGACTCTCATGCCTGAGGCCCCAAAGTCCCAGGTTCAATCCCCTGTTCCATCATAAGCCAGAGCTGAACAGTGCTCTGGTAAAAAAAAAAAAACCTCATATAAACAGCTATTCCCCTTGTCTCCTTCCTAAAGACTGGCAGTATCCCCCACACCTATGGACATCTAATCTTTGATAAGGGGGCCCAAAGGATTAAATGGAAAAAGGAGGCTCTCTTCAATAAATGGTGCTGGGAAAACTGGGTTGTAACATGCAGAAGAATGAAATTGAATGACTTTATCTCACCAGAAACAAAAATCAACTCCAAATGGATCAAAGACCTAGATGTCAGACCAGAAACAATCAAATACTTAGAGGAAAACATTGGTAAAACAGTTTCCCACCTATACCTCAAGGACATCTTTGATGAATCAAACCCAATTGCAAGGAAGACTAAAGCAGAAACAAACCAATGGGACTACATCAAATTGAAAAGCTTCTGTGCATCCAAAGAAACTATTAAACAAACAGAGAGACCCCTCACAGAATGGGAGAAGATCTTCACATGCCAGACATCAGACAAGAAACTAATCACCAAAATATATAAAGAGCTCAGCAAACTTAGCACCAAAAAAGCAAATGACCCCATCCAAAAATGGGCAGAGGATATGAACAAAACATTCACCTCTGAGGAGATCCAAAAGGCTAACAAACATATGAAAAACTGCTCTAGGTCACTGATTGTCAGAGAAATGCAAATTAAGACAACACTAAGATACCACCTCACTCCTGTAAGAATGGCATACATCAAAAAGGACAGCAGCAACAAATGCTGGAGAGGATGTGGGGACAGAGGAACCCTTTTACATTGCTGGTGGGAATGTAAATTGGTACAGCCTCTTTGGAGAGCAGTCTGGAATACTCTCACAAGGCTAGACATGGACCTTCCATATGATCCAGTAATTCTTATCCACAACACCCAACCAAAAAGAGGTGTGTACTCCTATGTGCATAGCAGCACAATTCATAATAGCTAAAACCTGGAAGCAACCCAGGTGCCCAACAAAAGATGAGTGGCTGAGAAAGCTGTGGTATATATACATAATGGAATACTATGCAGCTATCAAGAACAATGAACCCACCTTCTCTGACCCATCTTGGACAGAGCTACAAGGAATTATGTTAAGTGAGCTAAGTCAGAAAGATAAAGATGAGTATGGGATGATCCCACTCATCAACAGAAGTTGAGGAAGAAGATCTGAAAGGGAAACTAAAAGCAGGACCTGACCAAATTGTAAGTAGGGCACCAAAGTAAGAACTCTGTGGTGAGGGGTAGACATGCAGCTTCCTGGGCCAGTGGGGGGTGGGAGTGGGTGGGAGGGATGGGTTACAGTCTTTTGGTGGTGGGAATGCTGTTTATGAACACTCCTAGTAAAATGTAGTCATATAAATCACTAGTTAATTAATATGAGAGGGGGAAAATTAATTGTATGTCTCAAAGTTTTTCAAAACACAAACTGAATCTTTTCAATATATAGGCTGTGTAATTGATATGCAGACTCTCTCAAAAGCCTAGACCAAGTAGATCAGAAGCAACCAATAGCACAGCTATATACTGGGTACTATCCAGCAAACCCTAACAAAAGGTCTTTTCAAAGTTAACCCAATTACCAAATAATGCGATAATAACATTAACAATCCATTGTCTTTTTGAACCCTAAGACAGCAGGAACCTCACATCTCCACTATAGAGCCTCTACTTCCCCAGTCCTGGAACCCTTGGATAGGGCCCACTTTCCCGTATGCCTCTCCCAATCCATATCAAATACTATTGCATCTGCCGATCACAACCTAAACAACACAACGATTGCCACCTCAGCATGCTTCACTTCAGACTGTGTCCAGAGACTTCACGTGTGGAATGACAACCCTTCAGCTTCATTACTCGGGTGAGACCTTTCCTTTCTTAGTATTCTCTAATTCCATCCCAACTGGTTCACTTTCTAACAAAGTCCCAAAACCTAGATATACACCAGTTTCTGTGAGAGAGAGAGCATATGTTCACACGTATCCATAAACTACTGCAAAATATATACCTGAAAGCAGAAGTACACTAGAGTTTGCAGTGAGTATCCCCCTAACACTTCCTCTCCACTATTCCAACCTTTGGGTCCATGATTGCTCAACAATTTGTTTGGCTTCGTATGTTAACTCTCTTTTCAGTCACCAGGTTCCAGATGCCATCAGGATGCTGGCCAGGCTTCCCTGGACTGAAGACCCCACCAATTTGTCCTGGAGCTCTGCTTCCCCAGAGACCCACCCTACTAGGGAAAGAGAGAGGCAGACTGGGAGTATGGACCAACCAGTCAACGCCCATGTTGAGCGGGGAAGTAATTACAGAAGCCAGACCTTCTGCAACCCACAATGACCCTGGGTCCAAGCTCCCAAAGGGATAGAGAATGGGACAGCTATCAGAGGAGGGGGTGGGATATGGAGATTTGGTGGTGGGAATTGTGTGGAATTGTACCCCTCCTCCCCTATGGTTTTGTTAATTAATCCTTTCTTAAATAAAAAAAATTAAAAAAAAAAAAAAGACTGGCAGTATCATAAGCACTTTTATGGGCCACTCCAGGACCGTATCTTCCCTATAAAGCAGCAATGGTAGGAACAGCCCCTCTCTCCAAAAGGAGGCTAGGTCATCCTACTCTGCCACTGGAGGAAGCCTAGAATGTTCCGATCTGTAACCATGGACTCAGAGTTCAGACTGACAGGGACTCAGAGGTCACATTTACCTCCTGTAATTAAATATTAATAGATACATGGGCCCTGGGTCAGGTGGATGGGGTAAACAATTAATATGATTTATAGGTTTGCTTCAAGATTGGGAGCTACTCTCTGCCCTAATCCAAATTTCTAGCGCTATTCCAAACACTAACATCATCTTCCCAGAAAATATTTTTAGCCACCTCCATGTTAGCTATCAAACCCAAGCAAAAAGTATGACAGTCATAGGTTCCTAGGAACATTCTAACTTCTTTCCACCCTAAGATCCCTATTCTCATCTGATCTACTCCTTCCTACTTTTTGGTTCCTGCTCATTAATCATTTTGTCCTGCTTTATATCTTTACAGTTTTTCAGCCACTAAGTTGCAGATGCTACCATGACACCATCCTGAACTCTATGGGCAGATGACCTCACCGATATCTCCTTTGGCTCTCTCCAAAGCTTTATCACACTAGGGAAAGATAGAAACAGGCTGTGGGTATGAATCAACCTGCCAATGTTCATATCCTGTAGAGAAGCAATTATAGAAGCCAGAACTCCCACCTTCTGCACCCCAAACGGAATTTTGCTCCATGCTTCCAGTGGGGGAGAAATGTTAGGGGAAGATGACCAGATAGATCTGAACTCCAGCTCCATCAGGACCCAGAGAGAGAAGAAAAAAAAGAAGGACATTCAGAAGTAGTAATAGGTGTAGGTGTGCCTTGGAAAGGAAGAGAAGACAGGACCATGAAAAAAATGTGCAAATTTTTATAAATATAGTCAGTTATAGAAATAATAGTCAGGCCATATCTGTGATCTTGGAAGGACTGCTATAGTTTCCAGTGGAGGGAATGGGGACACCGAATTTTGGTAGTGGAAACAGTGTGTTATACCCATGTTATCTTATAATTTTGTAAATAAATAGTAAATTACTAATAAAATTAAATTAAGGGGGTAGAAATTGAATCTAACTCAACTAATCACTATTCACTAACTAGAATATCTTCACTAAGCTCCACTTTTATTTATAAGTAATTTTCACACTTTTAAAAATTTTTCATTAGTAATTTAATAATTATTAACAAGATTATAAGGTAATAAGGGTACAATTCCACACAGTTCCCATTGCCAGAGTTCTGTATCACATTTCCTTCATTGGAATCTTCCCTATTCTTTATCCCTCTGGGAGTATGGTCCAAAATTCTTTTATTTTTATTTTTATTTATGAAAAGGAAACATTGACAAAACCATAGGATAAGAAAGGTACAACTCCACACAATTCCCACCACCAGAACTCCATATCCCATCCCCTCCCCTGATAGCTTTCCTATTATTTACCCCTCTGGGAGTTAGGGACCCACGGTCATTATGGGGTGCAGAAGGTGGAAGGTCTGGCTTCTTTATGGGATGCAAAAAGATCTGGTTTCTATAACTGCTTCTCCACTGGAGATGGGCATTGACAGGTAGATTCATACCCCCCAGCCTGTTTCTGTCTTTCCCTAGTATAGTAGGGTCCTGGAGGCGGGGGGGGTCAGGAACATACAGGTGAGGTTATCTACTGGTACACTTTTATCAATTTTAAGAATTCACTCAAAGGAGCAATTTCTAGGTTTCTAAACAACCCTCTGGCCTCTAAGCTTTCTGGATCTCTGAGTCTAATTTAATGATCTATAGATCTCAGTGTACATAGCACAGGTCTGACATACAAAATAAGATCTTTAATAAATTCTTGTTTTACAAACAGATTAAAGAACTAATTGGAGCTATTGATATGCTACCCATTAATCTTTTCTGGGCTAGCCCCAACCCTGGGCTAGTGATCACGAGCAGTATGAATTAGTGCCCTGAGGCTGTAGAGAAAACAACCCACCAAATTCAGTCTTGTAATCTAATTTAGACTTAATTAGGCAGAAGACTCAGGCATTTCAGAAATTATTTAAAAAGCAGGAGTTAAAAGTGGAATCTTTCTTCACCACCCATAGCATAAAGCTTTATCTGTATCAAACATTCAATACGGATCAGCCTTAAGAGATCTAGATGATTCAATGTGTTCTGGAACCCCACCTCTCCAGAACCCTGCCCCACTAGGGAAAGATATAAACAGGCTAGGGTATGGATCTACCTGCAAACATTTATGTCCAGTGGAGAAGGAAGACAGACCTTTCACCTTCTGCACCCAAAAAGAATTTTGGTCCATACACCCAGAGGGGTAAAAAGTAGGGAAGCTCCCAAAGTAAGGGAGGGGATATGGAACTCTGGTGGTGGAAATTGTATAGAATTATACCCCTCTTATCCCACAATCTTGTTGATTATTATTAAGTCACTAAAAAGAAGGGAAAGAAGAAGAAAGGAAGAAAGAAAGAAAGAAGAGAAAGGAAGGAAGGAAGGAAGGAAGGAAGGAAGGAAGGAAGGAAGGAAGAAAAAATAAAGAGAGGGGGGAGGGAAATAGGCAAGGGGTATGGATCTACCTGCCAATGTCCATGTCCAGTGGAGAAGCCACTACAGAAGCCAAAACTCCCACCTTCTGTACCACCAAAATAAGTTTGATACATACTCCCAGTGGAGGAGAAGTGATAGGAGGAAGATGAACAGAAGGCTCTGAACTTCAACTCCATCAGGACCCAGAGAGAGGAAGACAAAGGGAGGGGCATTTGGATGTAATAACAGGTGCATGTGTAACTTGGAAAGGAAGAGAAGATGGGACAAAAGGGGGAGGGGAGATGAATATATACAAATATAGAGAGATAGTTGTAGAAATAGTAGTTAACTTACATCTGCAACCTTAAGAGAGCTGCTGTAGCTTCTAATGGAGGGACTGGGGATTCAGAACTCTGGTGGTAAGAATGGTATGGAGTTGTACCCCTGTTACCTTGTAAAATTTATAAATCAATTATTAAATAACTAATAAAATTTTTAAATAAATCTAGGTAATTCTATTAAATCTCTCTTGGGAGTCAGGTGGTGGCACACCTAGTAAAGTACATATAGTACTAAGTACAAGGACCCATGCAAGAATCCAAGTTCAAGCCCCCAGGTCTCCATCAGCAGGGGAATACTTCACAATTGGGGAAGCAGGCCTACAGGTATCTCTATTTCCCTATCCCACTCTATCTTCCCCTCCTATCCTCTGTGTCCTGTCAGATAAAATGGAAAAAATGGCCTCCAGGAGCTGTGAACTCGTACTGCTGGCACCGAGCCCCAGCAATAAACCTAGAGGCAACATAAATCAATCAATAAATAAATCCCTCCTGTGCTGCATGGCTATGGACTAACCAAGGTAAACACTCACACACACATACACGGGCACCACCCATCCTATCACCACCTCTGCCTGTCTCCATATAAAGACTGATCACTAAGATGCTAATATGCCAAGATGCCAGATCTAATTCCTGGAATCCTATTCAATTCCCTCTCTCCAAAACATGGTAGTTTGGTTTTCTTCTTGTGGGTATGTAAAAAGTCACAATTATACCACACATCTCGCATGAGAGTCTATCCTGTACTGCAATAACAACATAGTACTGGCAGAGATTGCCCCAGCTTAGGGCAACATCCACAGGCTGCTGGGCTCCTACCCCACACAGTCTCCTCTTGCCTTTTGTAGTGTCTCTAGAGGATGCTCCATCATCCCAGAACACAACCAGGAAATAATGATACTCGGATCAGAAGGAAACCTACAGAACTGAACTCACTGGTTGTTGTGGTTTTTTGTTGTTTGTTTTTGCCTCTAGGGTTATTGCTGTGATTCAGTGCATACACTTCTTCTTCTTCTAGCATTTGCCAGTGCATACACTACTAATCCACTGCTCCTGGAGGCTATTTTTTCCTTTTTGTTGCCCCTGGTTTTTGTTGTTGTTGTTGTTATTGCTATTATTGTTGTTGGATAAGACAGAGACAAATGGAGATATAAGGGGAAGATAGAGAGGGGGAGATAAAGATAGACACCTGCAGATCTGCTTCACTGCCTGTTAAGTGACCCCCCTCCTGCAGGTGGGGAGCCGGGAGCTGGAACTGGGATCCTTACTCCGGTACTTGCACATCACGCCATGTGTGTCTAATCCTCTGTGCTACCACCCAGCCCCCTTACTGGTTGTTTTATGAGTGGAAGGGTATTGCTAAGACTGGTAATAGGCTTCTCAAGAACTGGTCAGTGCAGCATGATATAATTACTTCTCTAGGTACCACTTGGCAAGAAGCAGATAATTAAATAAGCTATGACTTAGACTTTAGGTAATATTTTCAGCTTGATGTATCCCTCAGGAATGATGCTGCAATTTTAAGTCCCAGTATCACCATGTGTGACAGTATATGGAGATAGGGTCTTTAGAAAGGTCATGAAATGAGGTAATCGCTCATTTTCAAATCTTCCTGCTCCTCGTCCTCCTTTTTAGTAGAGACAAAGAGAAATTGAGAGGGAAGGAGCAGATAGGGAGAGAGAGACACCTAAAGCCCTGCTTCACTGCTTATGAATCTTCCTCCCTATAGCTAGAAGCTTGAACTCAGGTCCTTGTGTATGGTGGCATGTGCACTCAATAGCCTGTATCACCACCACCCAGCCCTATAACTGTTAATCTTTTTCCTTATTTATTTATAAATTTTTAAGTTTTTTAAAACTTTTTTTCAAGTATTTTATTTATTTTGTTTTTGAGAGAGATGCAGAAAAAGAAAAACACTGAGAGAAACACCAGAGCACTGCTCAGCTCTTGCTTATGGTGGTGTGGGGGACTGAACCTGGGACTTTGGAGCCTCAGACATGACAGTCTCTTTGCATAACCATTATGATATCTACCCCTGCCCTTATTATCTATTTTTAAAGTTATTTTACTTATTCTTTTTCTGCTTCCAAGGTTATGTCTAGGACTTGGTGCAGACTACCAACCCACTGCTTCTGGCAATCCTTTTTTTTTTTTTTTTTTACATTTTATTGGATAGAACAGAGAAAAATGAGAGAGGAGCAGGAGATCAAGAGGTAGAGAGAAAGAAACTTCTTTTTTTAAATTTTTTAAAGAATTTTTTAATTATCTTTATTGGATAGAGACAGCCAGAAATCAAGAGGAAGGGGTGATAGAGAAGGAAAGAGACAGAGAGACACCTGCAGCACAGCTTCACCACTCCCAAAGATTTCCCCCTGCAGGTGGGGACCGGGGGCTCGATCCCAGGTCCCTGCACATTGTAATACGTGCACTTAACCAAGTGTGCTATCACCTGGCCCCTAGAAAGACACTTCTTGCAGATGTTTGTGAAGCATCCCCCTTGCAGGTGATGAGTAGGGGGCTTGAACCTGGATCTTTGTGCATAGTACTATGTGTATTTAACTGGGTGTACCACTGCCCAGCCCCCTATTTATTCATTTTTGTATAGAGACAGAGGCAAACTGAGAGGGAAGGGGCAGATAGAGAAGGAGACAGAAAGAGAGACACCTGGAGCCCTGCTTCACCACTCATGAGACTTTCTTTCTGCAGGCAGGGACTGGGGATTTGAATAAGAGACCTTGCGCACTGTAATATACATGCCCTACCACTATCCAGCCTCCTATTATTCATAAAAGAAGAGAAAATTAAGACACCCAGGATACCCACAAAAAGAAACTTGTAACAACATAAAGAAATGATTTGTAAGGCCAGGAGAGAAGCCTTGGAAGAAAGCAACCCTACTTAAACCCCAATCTAGGGGGTCTAGCCTCTAGAATTGTGAGAGAACAAAGTTCTATCATCAGTTGCCTAGGAGCTGGTGCAGTGGCAGGGGGCAGGATTTGCAAAAGTGACAACCCCAGTTCAATAATCCCTGGCTCATATGTCAAAGTGACACTCTGGTCCTCAGACCAAAAGTAAGTCAATACATAAACTTTAAATAAATAAAACCCTACAGTTTGAGTCACCCCACCTCTGGTGCTTTGCCATAGCAGCCTGAGCAAAGAGTCTGAGACTGATAGTGACAGCTTGCAGCAGTAGTCAGCACCAAAAGTAGGCCCCAGAGGCAAACAGTCAAAAATATTAAAGAACAGAAATTATCAGAGGACAGTGCACAACCTACTTTAATGCTGACTGAGAACTTTCCTGAAGCTTCGCAACAGTTCTCTATTGTATTCCTGGAACAAGCCACCTATCACTTTATTTTATAAATAAATTAAATTAAAAAATAAAATAAAAGTTACCATATAGTATAAGCACAAGGACCCATACAAGGATCTGGGTACAGGGAGGACATTTCATAAGTTGTAAAGCAGGTCTACAAGTGTCTCTGTCTTTCTCCCTCTTTATCTCCCTTCTCCTCTCAATTTCTTTCTGTCCTGTGCAATAAAAAAAAATTAAGTTCAATCCCCAGCAGCACATGTACAAAAATTAAAATAAATAAATAAATAAATAAATAAATAAATAAATAAATAAAGGAAAAAATATACTTCAGGAGCAGTGGATTTGTAGTGCTGGTACCAAGCCCCAGTGACAACCCTGGAGGGGAAAGAAAAAAAAAAAAAGAATATGCTAGGGAGTCCAAAACAATCCATATCTGTGGGACTATGTGAAAGCTTGGTAGAGCTTAGGGAAGCTCTGCCATCCTTGGATGGAGTCTGGAAAGACACCCCACTTGTTAGCCTCTCTCCTTATAGAGATGAGCCAAAAGGGAAGTCTCCCAGACTCAGTTTCTCCTTGTTAGTCTCTCAAGCTCATAGAAAGCCTACAAGCCTCTCACACTTAGTTCCCCATTAGCAGCAGGCCAAATGGTTGCCTGCTTTAGGGTTCACTCAAAGTTCACACATCCATTTCACCTTTTGATCATAAAGGAGAACACACTCTAGCATACACCTCGCCAACACCAGGCAGTAAGACCCCATATTCTATTTCCTTGTGTCCTTTGATATCTGTTATTTACATCAAGTTTTGTTTGTCTTCTTCTCTACCTCACCTTACTTACTGGTTTAGCCCCTATGCTTCTCTCAAATACCTTTGGATAATTAACTTGCCTACATTATGGAAACTAATTGTCTTGACCTTTATGTATCTCATCAATTCTTGTCATACCAGCCCCCTACCATAGGGGCAAGCTGACCTTTAAGAAACCTGTAATTTCTGAAATATGTGAAAAATGTTCTTTGTTTAACTCAGTATAAAGGCCTGTACCCTTCCCCAAATAAACGAATGCTCATACCAGAATGTTCCCAGACGCCTCTTTCTGAATTCATATGGCCTCACGAACCAGTGAGGGAGGGTCAGAGGCTTACCCCCTGGTTGGAGCCACTCCTCGTGAGCCCCAGCACATATCCACTCCAACTAACTTTGAGCCCCGCCTATATTACCAGATATTATCAGCCATCAGTGGAAAGGGATTTTGAAGAGATGCTTACCTGTCCCCCAAAACATAAACATTTAGCAAGGCATTATCATCTCACTAAAGTAAATACATGAGCAAAATCCAGCATCATTTTCAAGGACTTCATCTCACTTAAAAACTAATTCAACACGTACTAGGCACTATGTACTTACTATGTTAAGCAATAAAGATATAAAGACAAGGAGAGAGAATTTGTTCACATCAAGTTAATGGAATTGAATGAAGGACAGAGAGTGAACCAGTAGCAGATGTCATAAGAGCTGCAGCAGAAATAGCATTATAGCACCTTAAAGATTAGGAATGTGAACATTGGAGCCCAGTGGTAGCAGTCCCAGTTGAATGCATATGTTACAGTGCACAATGACCTGGGTTATTGTCATTTAACTTAAAAGGAGCTTGTGGGGGCTGTTGTGGCACATAAAAGGATTCACAGAGGGAAGCCAGGAAAAGGTAAAATAAGCACTTATCATCAAGGGTTAAGAGTACGCTAGGTCCATAAAGTCTGAGTATAGTTATCAAAAGTTTAGTCCCATAAGATAAACAATTATCAGCTCTGGTAAAGGTTGCTCATGGCTGTACATGGGTCTAAAAGTTTACCAGCTAGCAGAGTCACACGTGTTCAGTTCCCAGGAGAAGTAGCCATGGCAGATAGCTGGAACATCTCCACCAAGATGCTTCTGACCAGGAGAAGAAGCAGCAGCCAAAAGAGAGTGACCTGCTCAAAGTCCAGCGCTTTATACCTTCCCTTCTCTGTGTGTCCTCAGGATGATGTCATTCATATGCTAATAGTCCCAACTTCCTGTAGGTGTCACAACACTAGGTTCAAGCTCCTAGTCCCCACCTGCAGGAGAGAAGCTTCATAAGTGGTGAAGTAGGGCTGCAGGTATCTGTCTCTTCCCCTTCCTCTCAATCTCTATCCAATAAATAAATTTGAAAAACTAAAAAGAATGCAAACATTCACAAAAAGCTGATTGAGAGGTAGTAAATTTAGTTAAAAATATAAACAAATAAATAAATGGACACCCATTTCCTTTTACCACAGCACTGCTCAACTTTGGCACATAGTACAAGGAGCTGTACAAGGATCCTGGTTCAATCCCCAACTCCCCACCTGCAGGAAAGTCACTTCACAAGCTGTGAAGCAGAACTACAGGTGTCTTTCTCTCCGTCTCTGTCTTTCCCTCCTCTCATGATTTCTCTCTATTCTGTTCAATAAAAAAAGAAAAGAAAAAGGAAAAAATGGCCTCCAGGAGCAGTAGATTCATAATGTAGGCACTGAGCCTCAGCAATAACCCTGAAAGCAATATATATATAATGACTATTCATTTACCTATAAATACACATTGCAGAGTTTCTGTCCTTCCTACTGGCCTGCATGGCTACAGATTCCTCTTTCTTTTCTTTCTCCCACTTTCTCTTTCTTTCTCTCTTTCTTTCCTTGTTTCCTCATGGCAGAAGACTGCTCAACTCTGGGAGGTACTGCCCACTGAACCTGGGGACCTCAGGCCACAAAGACATTTGCATAACCTGTAAACTGTTTCTCTTATTTTTTTTTTAACCAGAGCACTGTTCAGCTCTGGCTTATGGTGGTGTGGAGGATTGAACCTGGGACTCTGGAGCCTCAGGCATGAGAGTCTGTTTTCATAACCATTATGTTATCTACCCACCGCCCTTGTTTCTCTAGCTGATAATGGTCCCTTTGTAACACAACATCAAACATCCAATCCACAGGCTATCTATTTAGTCTGGAGAGGGGATTTGCATCTTTGTGTGGGTAAACTTTCAGACACAACTAGAGCTTAACTGGTATCAGTGATATGCTCTCTCAACTTATTTCAAGGGTAGAGATAGATGCTAATACAGAGGGTTAGCATCTACAATCTGACTCATGAATAGAGAAGAAAACTAAGCCTAGCAACTGTGGGCATGGGATGAGAATGTCAAAGGTAGTTCAAACTCTGGAAACAATCTGTTCTCCAAAATATTGTCTCGCCTTTAATATTCTTTTATAGCCTGAGCAAAAAAAAAAAATTCTATATCCTATGGATGAGAACACAAATTTCAAATGAATAAAGTGAACATTAATTAGATTTTTTTTTCTTTAAATGCCTATAGGAACATTTCAAACAGCTCTTCTCTACTCAAACCATCCCCATCAGGAATTTCAGGCTTGTAACTTTCATTGCAGTGGGTTCACCTGCTAGATTAAAAGATTTGTTTACAAAGCAGCATTGATGATTTTCTTCTCTTACTGAAGAAAGTTATACACACTTCAAAGTTAAAAGAAAAAAAGAAGAAAGAAAAGTTAGGATACAAAGACACAATTTAAAATCACAACAACAACAAATCCTAGCTAGAACTACAATTTTTAACAATTTGGAGTTTTTTCTCCCAGTCTTACATATTTTATAACTTTTTTAGATGAATAAGGATTTTGCTCAGAACCTACACTACCACACATCAGAAGAGAGTTTTATAATTAGTGGCAAGGATGAATCAAGAAGACACACTCTGGGTACTGAGATGGCAAGATTAGAAATGAATGGTGCCGTAAAGATCCTATGTCTTTCATTAGTGCTTAAAGCTGAGACTTTATTTATAAGGAGATTCTAAATTCCAGACTGGTCTCACCCGACTGCCCTTGATAGAGGCAGCCAGTATGTCATGCTAATGAGAAAAGCTCCCAGTTCCTTCCACAAAGGTTTTCTTTCCCTACAACTCTAGGGGAGAAAGTTGCTGGCAGGTCTGAGCTAGAATTGAAGCGAATCTTTCCACCACTTGTTTACCTTTGGCCAAAGCCAGTTGGCTTAAAGTCAGGAGCAAGGCCAGCGCTGGACTCAGAGGTGATGCCCAGAGATAAAGCATCAGCCCAGCATTTAAACAAGCTGAGCTTTCGGCAGTTTCCAGAATCTTCCCAAACCTGAGCCAGCATTAGAATCCCTCAGAGAGCTTTAAAAACAACAGATATCCTGTTCTTGCTTAGCGTAATTCCTTCAAGTTCCATCCACAGTGGGGCAAATAAGATGGTTTTGTCATTTTTAATAAATGAGTAATAATTTCATTGTGTATATGGCAGCAAGGCCAAGAATGGGGACAAACAGGGCCTGAAAGGGCATTAGAGGTTCAATGCAAGGGGGCCGGACAGTGGTGCACCCAGCTAAGCGCACATAGTATTAAGTGCAAGGACCCAGGCAAGGATCTGGGTCTGAAATCCCCAGCTCCCAACCTATGGGGGGGGAGGGGGGCTTTTCACAAGCCATGAAGCAAGTCTACAGGTGTTTATCTTTCTCTCTCCCTCTTTATCTTCCCCTTCTCTCTCAAGTTCTCCCTGTCCTACCCAATAAAATGGAAAAAATGGCCACAAGGAGCAGTGGATTTGTAGTGCCATTCCTGAGCCCCAGCACTGAGTGCCAGCAGTAATCCTGGGGGCAGGAAAGAGAGAGTGGGAATAGTAGAGAGAGATGTACCACAATGCAGGAGGACCTAAATTAGTGGTGGGACTGCTGTGCAGATGAGGAGCATGAGATGCTGCAACCTCATGTTATGTGAAATAAGTCAGAAACAGAAGGATGAATATGGGATGATTTCACTCTCAGGCAGAAGTTGAAAAACAAGATCAGAAACGAAAACACAAGTAGAACCTGAAATGTAATTCGCATATCGCACCAAAGTAAAAGACTCTGGGGTGGGTGGGTGGGGAGAATACAGATCCATGAAGGATGAAAAATGACATAGTGGGGGTTGTACTGTTAAATGGGAAACTGGGGAATGTTATGCATGTACAAACTATTGTATTTACTGTTGCCATTAATTCCCCAATAAAGAAATAAATTTAAAAAAAAAAAGATGCTGCAACCATGTGACAACGACTTCTTGTAAATCATCACTTCCCTAATAAAACATTAGGAACACACACACACACACACACACACAGGATTGCTGGAAAAGTCATGATGTATTTTTCTAGGCAAAAAATATAATCTACTGGACTGTTGGACTTTTCCAACAGTCTAGTAGATTACCCAGCTCAATCCTGCTATTTCTGACCTGTGGCAGAACAAACCTGCAAATTTGCATTTCTAACAAAATGACTCCCAGTAAAGTCAACACTGGGAGCCCCAGAAGACTACTTTGAGAAATCTATGTCTAAAACTAGGGGTATGGATCCACCTACCAATGCCCGTGTCCAGCAGAGACGCAATTACAGAAGCCGGAACTCCTGCCTTTAGCACTCCATAAAGATCTTTGGTCCATACTCCCAATAGGAGAGAATGATAAGGGGAACATAGCCAGAGGGCTTTGAACTCCAACTTTATCAGGACCCAGATAGAGAAGAGAACAAAGGGAGGGACATTTAGATGTAGTGATAGTTTATGTGTGACTTGGAAAGGAAGAGAAGATGGAACCTTAAAGAAAATGGGCAAATATAGACAGCCAGTTGTAGAAATAAAAGTTAATCCATATCTGCAACTTTGGGAGAACTGCTGTAGCTTCCAATGGAGGGATTGGGGATTGAGAACTCTGGTGGTGGGAATGGTGCAGAGTTGTACCCATTATCTTGTAATTTTATAAATCAGTATTAAACCACTAGTAAAGAGGAGAGAGAGAGAGAGATTTGTCTATCCTGACACGATATTAACTCAGACTTTAAAGTCAAACCAATCCTGCTGGGAGGTGGTATAGTAAAAAAAGCATTGGGCACTCAAGTATAAGATCCTGAGTTCAATCCTTGATGTTGTATATGCCACAGTGATGCTCTGGTGTATTTACTTTCTCTCTCTCTCTCTCTCTCTCTCTCTCCTCTCTTTAGTAGGTAAATAAACATTTTTTTAAAATGTAAGTTAGGGCCTGGGTGGTGGTGCACCTAGTTCAGCACACACGTCGCAATGTGCAAGGACCCAGGATCAAGCCCCCAGTCCCCACCTGCGGGGGGAAAGCTTTGCAAGTGGTGAAGCAATGTTGCAGGTCTCTGTCTCTCTCTGTCTCTCTCCCCTCTCTACCACCCCCTTCCCTCTCAATTTCTGGCAGTCTCTATCCAATAAAGATATTTAAAAAAAAATTAAAAATAAGTTAGACCAACAGACCTGACTTTATTTCTGACTATCACCTAATTAGCTGTGTGCAACTGGATAAGTCATTTAATTAATGTGAACTTCTATTTACTTACAAGGAAATGAAGGATAAATATTAGACTCTTACATCATGTATGTAAATACTAGGCACATTGCCTAGCTCACACTAAACGTTCAGTACATGACATTATTGTTTTCAGTACAAGCCCAATGCATAACCCTCTAAGTATCTTCTGTTTGGGCATCCCAGTTCACTAAAATGCTGCCTTGCTTCCTTTTCTTTCTAACCTGCCCTAGCCATGAGGAAACCAATTTCCTTACCATGGTGGAGCTGTCATCAGTATAGTCCTCTGATGCCACCTTGTGGTCACCACTATCGTTACAGGCTTGCCTATAAAGTAACTCCTAGGACAGCATAAACAGCCTTCAGAGAGGGCCAGGCTCTGACATACCAGGTTAAGCATACAGCTTACAAAGCACAAGGATCCCGGGTTCGAGCTTCCAGCCTCCCGGTTCATGCTTCAAGCCTCCGAATCTCCACCTGCAGGAGATCCATCACCTCACAAGTGATGAAGCAGGTCTGCAGGTATCTATCTTTCTCCTCTCTTATCTTCTCCTCCCCTCTCAATTTCTCTCTGGCCTATACAATGGGGGAAAAAATGACCACCAGGAGCAGGATTTGTAGTGCAGACACCGAGCTCAAGCTATAATCCTGGAGGCAAAAAAAAATTTTTAAATAAATAAGAAAAAAACATAACTTTCAGAATACTTTGGGGGGTGGAGGTGAGGGTGGGAGAGCAGAGGGCCTGTAAGAGGACTGTAGGAAAATGTCCCCAAAGCTGTTCCCCTGAATGACATTTCAGGTCCCTACAAAATGACACAAGTGCTTGACTCAGTCCCAGTGGAGGTTGGAGACCTGCTAACCTTACACCTCCCTTGTCTTTTTCTGAGCAGGACAGCTGAGGGTTTCTAGGTCCTGCTAGGTTTTCCTTGCCCATTTATTTGGCTGCTGCTGCTACTGCAGAAGTGTCAGGGACAGGCTGTTGTTCACACCACCCACACATACCCCAGCAGTTCCATGCTAGAGCGCCTTCCTAAAGGGTTGGTTATGAAACCAGGCGTGGAACAGAAGGGTTTTGGTGGGGAGTACAACACAGAAGCATGGGGACAACAAAAGGAATACCAAAGATGTTCCTGCCATCTTGCATTTTTTGATGTTTCTTTTATTAGTAATTTAATATTGATTTACAAGATTGTAAGTGATATAACTAATAGAGGTGTGATTCCATACAGTTCCCATCCCCCAGAGTTCTGTGTCCCAACCCCCCACACATACACACACACTGGAAACTTCCCTATTCTTGGGGGCCAGATAGTGGCACACCTAGTTAAGCGCACACATTACAGTGTCCAAGATCC
The DNA here is from genome assembly GCF_950295315.1 of Erinaceus europaeus. NCBI lineage: Eukaryota > Metazoa > Chordata > Mammalia > Eulipotyphla > Erinaceidae > Erinaceus > Erinaceus europaeus. The sequence continues at coordinate 98,230,700 of NC_080164.1, read as the reverse complement.
TAGGTTCAAGCCTCTGGTCCTCACCTGCAGGGAGGAAAGCTTCACAAGTGGTGAAGCAGGGCTACTGGTGTCTCTCTCGATCTCTCTCTCTCTCTCTACCTCCCCCTCCCCTCTCAATTTATCTCTGACTCTATCCAATAATAAATTAATTAAATTAATAAATAAACTTCCCTATTATTTATCTCTCTGAGAGTATGGACAAAAATTCTTTATGAGGTACAGAAGGTGGGAGGTCTTTCCCTAGTGGGGTAGGGCTCTGGAGAGGTGAGGTCACATTGGTGACCTCATCTGCCCAGGGAAGTCAGGATGGAATCCTAGTAGTGCCCAAAAGTTGGTGATTGAAAGGCAGTAAGATGGAAAACAGGTCAAAATCCATCTTGTCTTTTATCCTCACATAACTGTCCCTTCCCCAATGTCAGTGGTTTACTGGTTTATCATCACCAGTAAATGGGAATACAAATATAATCTTTTTAGGGTGTCAGGTGGTGACTCACCAGTTAAGCACATATAGTACTAAGCACAAGGACTAGGGTTCAAGCCCCAGCTCCCCACCTGCAGGGGAAAAGCACCACTAGCAGTGAAGCAGGTCTGCAGTTGTCTATTTTTCTCCCTCTCTATCTCCCCTTTCCCTCTCAATATCTCTCTGTCATGTCCAATAAAATAGGGGGGGAAACGACCTCCAGAAGCAGTGGATTCATAGTGATTCATAGTTTCTGAGCCCCAGAGACAACACTGGAGGCAAAAAAAAAGATTCCTCCCCCCCCCCCCCCGGAAAAGCACCTCTTAGTGGCAGGTTAATAATTAATCAACAATTTGTTCTGCTTTATATCTTTTTTTTTCTTTTCTTTTTTTTTTAATTTTTTTTTATTTAAGAAAGGATTAATTAACAAAACCATAGGGTAGGAGGGGTACAACTCCACACAATTCCCACCACCCAATCTCCATATCCCACCCCCTCCCCCGATAGCTTTCCCATTCTCTATCCCTCTGGGAGCATGGACCCAGGGTCATTGAGGGTTGCAGAAGGTAGAAGGTCTGGCTTCTGTAATTGCTTCCCCGCTGAACATGGGCGTTGACTGGTCGGTCCATACTCCGTCAGCCTCTCTCTTTCCCTAGTAGGGTGGGTCTCTGGGGAAGCTGAGCTCCAGGACATATTGGTGGGGTCTTCAATCCAGGGAAGTCTGGCCGGCATCCTGATGACACCTGGAACCTGGTGACTGAAAAGAGAGTTAACATACAAAGCCAAACAAATTGTTGAGCAATCATGGACCCAAAGCTTGGAAAAGTGGAGAGGAAGTATTAGGGAGGTACTCACTGCAAACTCTAGTGTACTTCTGCTTTCTTACTTTGGTGCCATACTCCAAATCTGCTTTATATCTTAACTCTCTTTAACCACCAAATTCCAGATCCTGCCATGATGCCAGCATGACTTCCTAAGGCAGATGACCCCACCAATGTGCCCTGGAACCTCGCCTCCCCTGAGCCCCACCTGTTGCTGAGGACTTATTCTGATGCAGTCTCCGCCCCCAGGTTTTTCTATGCTCCGCTAAATCCTAGAGTGCCCCCTTTCAACCAATCCTGGCCCTACACGGCACCCCTGGTTGTCGCCCAATAAAAAGCCCCCTCACCCCTCCCCTCTCTCTCTCTGGGCTCTCGGCTCTCCCTCTCTGAGGTCTCGCTCCCTGCTCTCCCCCGTGGTCGGCCATTGCTGGCTGGCTCCACGTGGTCTGAACCAAACCTCCCCCCCCATCCTATAATAAAGATCTGTGTACCCCTTTGCTCTGGACGTCCGCTCTCTTCTCCGCGGTGCAGCCCGACACCAGACCGCCTCAACAACACCCACCCCACTGGAGAAAGAGAGAGAGGGGCTGAAAGTATGGATAAACCTGCTAATGCCCATGTTCAGTGGGAAAGCAATTATAGAAGCCAGACCTTCCACTTTCTGCACCCCATAGTGACCCTGGATCCATACTCCCAGAGGGATAAAGAATAAGAAAGCTATCAGGGGAAGGGGTGGGATACAGAGTTCTGGTGGAAGGAATTGTGTAGAATTGTACCCCTCTTATCCTATGGTCTTGTCAATATTTCCATCTTATAAATAAAAAAAGCTTCATGAGTGGTGAAGCAGGGCTATAGGTATCTCTCTGTCTCTTGCCCTCCCTATCTCCACTCAACTCTCAATCTCCCTTTGTTTATATCCAATAATAAGTAAATAAAAATGTAAAAAGAAAGAAAGTGTGAAATAGACTATAGCACTTAAGCTTCCTTCAGTGTGCATGGGGAGAGAGAGTGAGGGCAGAACTTTGGTGGTGGCTGTAATGTGCAACGATTCCTCTGTGATCTTATAAACCGTTATTAAACCACTCATAAAAAAATGTCTACAAAATTTAATATGTAAATGGAAGTCATTTGATCTTGTTTTCAACTCTTCTTCCACTTCACCCTTTTCTAAGTATGGGACTGGCAGGTATTCAGACTTCTGGAAGAGCCAGAAATCTAGCTCTTAGTGATTCCTTTCCTTTAATGCTGCAGGGCTGAGAGTGAGGTCAGACCTGCATGTTTCTCACCCTAACTACCATTCTCAGAGCCTTCCCTCTGTGGGTCATGGGTGATTTCCTAGGAAGCATATGCTGACCCCATGTGAAGTTACGGCTTTGCCTACTAGGGAAAGATAAAAACAGACTGGGGGTCTGGATCAACCTGCCAGCATAAATATCCAGCAGAGAAGCAATTAGAGAAGCCAGACATTCCATCTTCTGTACTCCACAAATAATTTTGGTCCCTACTCCCAGAGGAGTAAATGTTAGGAGGAGATGAATCGAGAGCTTGGAACTCCAATTCTATTAGGGCCCAGAGAGCAAAGGGGAAAAAAGAAGGATGTTCAGAAGTAATACTAGGTGTAGGTATGACTTTTTTTTGCCCCAGAGGCAAAAAAAAAAAAAAAAAAAGAGAGAAAGACAGGAGGAAAGAAGAAAATATGCAAATATATAATTGTAGATAAATAGTTATAATAATAATAGTCAGCCCGTATCTGTGACCCTGGGAGAATCACTGTAGTTTCCAGTGGAGGGAATGGGGACACAGAACTCTGGTGGTGGGAACAGTGTAGAATATACGCTTGTTATCTCATGATTTTGTAAATCACTAATAAAATTAGGTATGAGCTCGGAACTCCAATTCCATTAGGGTTCTCAGAAAGAAGAGGGAAAAAAGAAGGATGTTCAGAAGTAATAATAGGTGTAGGTATGACTTGGGAAGAGAAGGCAGAACCATAGAAAAAACAGGCAAATATAGGGACTGATTGGTGGCTCACCCAGTTAAGTACACGTAGTATTAAGTGCACGGACCCACACAAGGACCCTGGTTTAAGCCCCTGCTGTCCACCTACAGGAGTAAAGTTTACAAGTGGTAAAGCAGGTCTGCACATGTCTCTCTTTTTCTCCCCCTTTATCTCCCCTTCCCTCTCAATTTCTCTCTGTCCTACCTGATAAAATGGGAATAAATGACCACCAAGAGCAGTGTATTTGTAGTGAGTCCCAGAGGCAAAAAGAGAGTGAGAGAGAGAGAGGAGGAAATAAGAAAATATGCATATATATAATTATAGATAAGTAGTTATAATAATAATAGTCAACCCATATCTGTGACCCTGGGAGAACCACTGTAGTTTCCAATGGAGGGTATGGGGACACAGAACTCTGGTGGTAGGAACAGTGTGGAATTATACCCTTGTTATCTCATGATATTGTAAATCACTAATAAAATTTTTAAATGGGAGAACAAAAAAAGTCATGGCTTTGGCATATGAATTTGGGTGGTTGAAGGGCACACAGACACTCAGCCAGAGCAGGTATTCTAACACTGAGTCCTGGCACAGTGGAAAGAGAGAGAGAGGTTTACCAGATGGCTTTAAAAAAAAACACACATTTGATAAATATTTATCAGGCCACAAGGCATAAACTTGTTCTACTTACACCAATACCTTCACAGTTTGGTGCCAGGGCTTCAAAGCTGCCATTTTGGTGTAGGATTTTGACATTTGGCAGCCAAGGGAAGTATGTTCCTCTCCAGGTGCTCCAGTTGGCCTGGGGGTTTGAGCCAGGGCTGATGGAGTGTTATGTGATAACTTAGAGAAAACTTTATTTTGCATCACAGACATAGTCATTGTCTGCCTCAGAAACACTAAGTCACAGAAGAAACAGAACAAACAAACAAACAAAAAAGAGAGAATTCTGTTGTCAGCTGTTTACCCTTCATTCATCTAAAGAAACCAGCTGTCTATTCCCGGAGTGAGAACGTTTGGTTGGATTGACTGAACTTACTTACTCAAGATCTGACTCCCTGTTCTGGCCCTCCAAATATTTTTACTAAGAGGGAGTTAGGAGCTTAAAGCCTGTCTATGTCACCACCACTCAAAATCCTACCCTCTCAGGCTTAAGATTTGTTTACCCTGAACCTTCACAATATGAAAATGAAGAGAGTGGAAAAAAAGGTTCGAAGATGGCAGACTGAGAAGCTTCTAGCAGCGTGTGCTCTGATCACATCTTCTGGAAACGGCAGGATTTTCTGCCTTTAGCAGGCCAGTCAATAAGGGGTCCTAGTGGTGACACCAAAGAGGTGACTATAATTTAATTTGGGTTAAGAATTAGAGTAAAGGTGGCACGGACTAGCGGGTGGGCTGCTCCAGACTTCCCAGGCAGCGGCGGGCAAGGCGGGTGCGCCGGGCATTGTCCTCTGTCCGAGAAGGCGGCTCCTCCACCGGTTGCAGAGCGCTGCTGGGCGGCCGGCAGAGGACCCGGAGGGAGCAATATAGCTCGGGGCTTTCTCTGGGGAGTCGCCAGGGACCACCGCGACCCTGAGGGCGGATCCAAAGACTTCTTAAGTATAGCTCTCATTGGATCAAAGGACTTCGAGCTAGTTTTCATTTTCGAGAAATCCTTTAAAAAAGTCTGGGGGGGGGGGGTTTCCCGGAAGATGGCGGACTGAGAAGCTGCTAGCCGCTGAGCTCCGAACACATCTCCTGGAAACAGTAGGATTTTCTGCCTTTAGCAGGCCAGCCAATAAGGGGTCCTAGTGGTGACACCAAGGAGGTGACTATAACTTAAATTGGGTTAAGAATTAGAGTAGGGGAAAAAATTATTTTTTCTTCCTTTTAATCTCCAAGCATACCTCCTTCCCCCCCCATAAGCAGTCCCTGGGGACCAGCTCCTAGCAGGATACCCCACACCACCAAACAGGGTGCTTTTTTGAATTCACTGATACACATTTGGGAATTTCCTTGCACTGCTCTTTAATTACAACTCTTTTTCTTATCTTCTCCCTTTTCTCTCTCTTGTCTCTCTCTCTCTCTTTTTTTTTAAACTTGTCATACACTTCTTCCTTCTTCTTTGCCTTTCTGAATTTGTGAATTATTTTGGGGAAGAAATCTGACTCAGAGTGGACTCTCTATGTGTGTATCTCTGCTCTAGTTCCCTTTCCCCTCTTGTTACCCCTAGAATATACAGTGGATAGTAGATTTGCATAACTGTCTATTCTTGCTATCCTCTCTTTCTTTTCTCTTTCTTCACTGGGATTTGGTTACTATTTATTCACAGACTGGAGAAATTGTTTGGCTAACTGGTAATGATTAAACTACTTCAATACTTACTTCAGTTGCTACTGTAATTCCGGAGGTTGGTGAGTACAATTGTCATAAAGGTATTTAGTACAGTGTTACTTGTACTCAAGACACAACAACTGAGGAACAACAGAGCATAAAAAAAAAGAAACACATAAATCAAAAAAATGGGTAGATCAAAGACAAATAAAACTGCTACTCCAATGAATGAAGACAAGAGCCCAGAAGAAACTACAAATCAGCCAGAAGTAACCATAGATGAGAAAAGTATGCAAGCAATAATAAACTTATTAATCACAGAAATGAAAACAACATTGGAGGAAAGGAATGGCAGTTTTAGGGAAACAACAGTTGAGACCCCCAAGGAAAATACTGATTATCTTGAGGCAATTAGAGAACTGAAAGCTGAAATAGCTGTAATGAAGAAAGAAGCTGAGGCAAGGGAAAGCAGACTAACAGAAGCAGAAAACAGAAATAGTCAGACAGAGGATGAGTTAGAGAAAACAAAGAAAGAGGTGAAAGAGCTTAAAAAGAGATTGAGAGACACTGAAAACAACAACAGAGACATATGGGATGATCTCAAAAGAAGTAACATTCGTATAATTGGCCTGCCAGAGGAAGAAAGAGAGGAAAGGGAAGCAAACATTCTAGAGGAAATAATACAAAAAACTTCCCAGACCTGAATAACAGAAAGGATATCAAGGTTCAAGAGGCCCAGAGAGTACCAAACAGAATCAACCCAGACCTGAAGACACCAAGACACATCATAGTCACAATGAAAAGAAGTAAGGATAAAGAAAGGATCCTAAAGGATGCAAGAGAGAAACAAAAAGACACATACAAGGGAAAACCCATAAGATTATCTGCAGACTTCTCCACTCAAACTCTAAAAGACAGAAGGGAGTGGCAAGATATCTATCGAGCCCTGAATGAAAAAGGGTTTCAACCAAGGATAAGATATCCTGCTAGACTTTCATTCAAACTAGATGGAGGGATCAAAACCTTCTTAGATAAACAACAGTTAAAGGAGGCAACCATCACGAAGCCGGCCCTGAAAGAGGTACTAAAAGACCTCTTATAAAAAAGAACATCACTATAATACTTGCAATATATCAGAGCAAACAAAAAAAATTTTTTTTGAACAATGGCACTACAGTACATCAAATCCATAATGTCAATAAATGTCAATGGCTTAAACTCACCCATCAAAAGGCACAGGGTGAGGGGATGGATCAGAAAACATAACCCAACCATATGCTACTTGCAAGAATCCCATCTGTCACAACAAGATAAACACAGACTTAAAGTGAAAGGATGGAAAACTATCATACAGGCTAACGGACCACAAAAAAGGGCAGGAACAGCCATTCTCATCTCAGACACGATAGATTTTAAACTAAATAAAGTAATAAAAGATAGGCAAGGACATTACATAATGATTAGAGGATCAATCAGCCAAGAAGACTTAACAATTATTAACATCTATGCACCCAACGAGGGACCATCTAAATACATTAAGCATCTACTGAAAGAATTTCAAAAATACATCAATAGTAATACAATAATAGTGGGAGACTTCAATACTCCACTCTCACACTTAGACAGATCAACAAAGCAGAGAACCAACAAAGATACAAGAGAACTGAATGAAGAGATCGACAGACTAGACCTCTGGGACATTTTCAGGCTCCTCCACCCCAAAAAAAAGGAATACACCTTCTTTTCAAATCCACATAACACATATTCAAGGATAGACCACATGTTAGGCCACAAAGACAGCATCAATAAATTCAAGAGCATTGAAATAATCCCAAGTATCTTCTCAGACCATAGTGGAGTAAAACTAACATTTAACAACAAACGGAAAATTATTAAAAGAAACAGAATTTGGAAACTAAACAAAATGCTCCTTAAGAACCACTGGGTCAGAGATTCACTCAAACAGGAAATTCAAATGTTCCTGGAAACTAATGAAAATGAAGACACAACCTATCAAAATATTTGGGACACAGCTAAAGCAGTACTGAGAGGGAAACTTATAGCCATACAATCACATATTAAACACCAAGAAGAAGCTCAAATGAACGACCTTACTGCACACCTCAAGTACTTAGAGGAAGAGGAACAAAGGAACCCTAAAGCAACCAGAAGGACAGAAATCACTAAAATTCGAGCAGAAATAAACAACATCGAAAATAAAAGAACCATACAAAAGATCAATGAAGCCAAATGTTGGTTCTTTGAAAGATTAAACAAAATTGACAAACCCCTAGCCAGACTCACCAAACAAAAAAGAGAGAAGACTCAATTTAATAGAATTGTAAACGATGCAGGAGATATCACAACTGAAACCACAGAAATCCAGAGAATCCTGCGAAACTTCTATAAAGAACTATATACCACCAAACTAGAGAATCTGGAAGAAATGGAACAATTCCTAGAAACCTATGCACTTCCAAAACTAAACCAAGAAGAACTACAAAATCTAAATGCACCAATGAAAGACAAAGAAATTGAAACCGTTATTAAGAATCTCCCCAACAACAAAAGTTCTGGAGAAGATGGCTTCACAAACGAATTCTACAAAACTTTCAGGAAACAGTTAATACCCATACTTCTTAAGCTATTCCATAAGATTGAAGAAACAGGACTACTCCCTTCCACCTTTTATGAAGCCAACATCACCCTGATACCAAAAGCTGATAGGGACAGAACAAAAAAGGAAAACTACAGACCAATGTCTCTGATGAACATAGATGCCAAAATATTAAACAAGATCTTGGCCAACCAGGTACAGCAACACATCAGAAAGATTGTTCATCATGACCAAGTGGGATTCATCCCAGGAATGCAAGGCTGCTTCAACATCCGTAAGTCAATCAATGTCATTCACCACATCAATAAAAGCAAAACCAAAAACCACATGATTATCTCAATAGATGCAGAGAAAGCCTTTGACAAAATCCAACACCCATTCATGCTCAAAACTCTACAAAAAATGAGAATAGATGGGAAATTCCTCAAGATAGTGGAGTCTTAAAGAACGATATGCCACCAAGCTAGAGAATCTGGAAGAAATGGAACAATTCCTAGAAACCTATGCACTTCCAACACTGAACCAAGAAGAACTACAAAATCTAAATGCACCAATCACAGACAAAGAAATTGAAACCATTATTAAGAATCTCCCCAACAACAAAAGTCCTGGACCAGATGGCTTCACAAACGAATTCTACAAAACTTTCAGGAAACAGTTAATACCCATACTTCTTAAGCTATTCCATAAGATTGAAGAAACAGGAATACTCCCTTCCACCTTTTATGAAGCCAACATCACCCTGATACCAAAAGCTGATAGGGAAAGAACAAAAAAGGAAAACTAAAGACCAATATCTCTGATGAACATAGATGCCAAAATATTAAACAAGATCTTGGCCAACCAGATACAGCAACACATCAAAAAGATTGTTCATCATGACCAAGTGGGATTCATCCCAGTAATGCAAGGCTGGTTCAACATCCGTAAGTCAATCAATGTCATTCACCACATCAATAAAAGCAAAGCCAAAAACCACATGATTATCTCAATAGATGCAGAGAAAGCCTTTGACAAAATCCAACACACATTCATGCTCAAAACTCTACAAAAAATGGGAATAGATGGGAAATTCCTCAGATAGTGGAGTCTATATATAGCAAACCTACAGCCAACATCATACTCAGTGGACAGAAGCTGAAAGCATTCCCCCTCAGATTGAGGACTAGACAGGGCTGTCCACTGTCACAGTTACTCTTCAACATAGTATTGGAAGTTCTTGCCATAGCAATCAGGCAAGAGAAAGAAATCAAAGGGATACAGATTGGAAGGGAAGAAGTCAAGATCTCACTATTTGCCGATGATATGATAGTATACATAGAAAGACCTAAAGAATCCAGTAGAAAATTACTGGAAGTTATTAGGCAATATAGCAAGGTATCAGGCTACAAAATCAATGTACAAAAATCAGTGGCATTTCTTTATGCAAACACTAAATCTGAATAAGAAGACACCCAGAAATCATTCCCATTTACTGTTTCAGCAAAATCAATCAAATACCTAGGAATAAAGTTGACCAAAGAAGTGAAAGACTTGTATACTGAAAACTATGAGTCGCTACTCAAGGAGATAGAAACTGATACCAAGAAATGGAAAGATATCCCATGCTCATGGATTGGAAGAATAAATATCATCAAAATGAATATTCTCCCCAGAGCCATATACAGATTTAATGCAATACCCATCAAAGTTCCACCAAGCTTCTTTAAGACAATAGAACAAACACTACAATCATTTATCTGGAACGTGAAAACACCTAGAATTGCCAAAACCATCTTAAGGAAAAGAAACAGAAATGGAGGCATCACACTCCCAGACCTTAAACTATATTATAAAACCATCATCATCAAAACAGCATGGTACTGGAACAAAAATAGGCACACAGACCAGTGGAACAGAATTGAAAGCCCAGAAGTAAATCCCAACACCTATGGGCATCTAATATTTGATAAGGGGGCCCAAAGGATTAAATGGAAAAAGGAGGCTCTCTTCAATAAATGGTGCTGGGAAAACTGGGTTGAAACATGCAGAAGAATGAAATTGAACCACTTTATCTCACCAGAAACAAAAATCAACTCCAAATGGATCAAAGACCTAGATGTCAGACCAGAAACAATCAAATACTTAGAGGAAAACATTGGTAAAACACTTTCCCACATACACCTCAAGGACATCTTTGATGAATCAAACCCAATTGCAAGGAAGACTAAAGCAGAAACAAAACAATGGGACTACATCAAATTGAAAAGCTTCTGCACATCCAAAGAAACTATTAAACAGAGAGACCCCTCACAGAATGGGAGAAGATCTTCACATGCCAGACATCAGACAAGAAACTAATCACCAAAATATATAAAGAGCTCAGCAAACTTAGCACCAAAAAAGCAAATGACCCCATCCAAAAATGGGCAGAGTAAATGAACAAAACATTCACCTCAGAGGAGATCCAAAAGGCTAACAAACATATGAAAAACTGCTCTAGGTCACTGATTGTCAGAGAAATGCAAATCAAGACAACACTAAGATACCACCTCACTCCTGTAAGAATGGCATACATCAAAAAGGACAGCAGCAACAAATTCTGGAGAGGATGTGGGGACAGAGGAACCCTTTTACATTGCTGGTGGGAATGTAAATTGGTACAGCCTCTGTGGAGAGCAGTCTGGAAAACTCTCAGAAGGCTAGACATGGACCTTCCATATATTCCAGTAATTCCTCTCCTGGGGTTATACCCCAAGGACTCCATAACACCCAACCAAAAAGAGGTGTGTACTCCTATGTGCATAGCAGCACAATTCATAATAGCTAAAACCTGGAAGCAACCCAGGTGCCCAACAACAGATGAGGGGCTGAGAAAGCTGTGGTATATATACACAATGGAATACTATGCAGCTATAAAAAACAATGAACCCACCTTCTCTGACCCATCTTGGACAGAGCTAGAAGGAATTATGTTAAGTGAACTAAGTCAGAAAGATAAAGATGAGTATGGGATGATCCCACTCATCAACAGAAGCTGACTAAGAAGATCTGAAAGGGAAACTAAAAGCAGGACCTGACCGAATTGTAAGTAGGGCACCAAAGTAAAAACCCTGTGGTGAGGGGTAGACATGCAGCTTCCTGGGCCAGTGGGGGGGGTGGGAGTGGGGGGAGGGATGAGTCACAGACCTTTGGTGGTGGGAATGGTGTTTATGTACACTCCTAGCAAAATGTAGACATATAAATCAGTAGTTAATTAATATAAGAGGGGGGAAATCAATTGTATGTCTCAAAGTTTCTCAAAACACAAACTGAATCTTTTTAATATATAGGCTATGTATTTGATATGCGGACTCTCTCAAAAGCCTAGACCAAGTAGATTAGAAGCATCCAATAGCACAGCTATATACAAGATACTGGATACTGTACAGCAAACCATAACAAAGGGACTTTTCAAAGTTAACCCAATTAACAAATAATGTGATGATAACATTAACTATCAATTGTCTTTTTGAACCCTAAGACAGCAGGAACCTCACATCTCCACTATAGAGTCCCTACTTCCCCCAGTCCTGGAACCCTTCAATAGGGCCCACTTTCCCGTATGCGTCTCCCAATCCAAACCAAATAATATTGCATCCGCCGATCACAACCTAACCAACGCAACGATTGCCACCTCAACATGCTTCACCTCAGACTGTGTCCAGAGACTTCACGTGTGGAATGACAACCCTTCAGCTTCATTACTCGGGTGAGACCTTTCCTTTTAAGGTACACTCTAATTTCATCTCAGGTAGTTCACTTTCTAACAAAGTCCCAAAACCTAGATATACACCAGTTTCTGTGAGAGAGAGCTTATGTGCACATGTATCCATAAACTACTGCAAAATATATACCTGAAAGCAGAAGTACACTAGAGTTTGCAGTGAGTACCTCCCTAACACTTCCTCTCCACTATTCCAAGCTTGGGATCCATGATTGCTCAACAAATTGTTTGGCTTCATATGTTAACTCTCTTTTCAATCACCAGGTTCCAGATGCCATCAGGATGCTGGCCAGGCTTCCCTGGATTGAAGACCCCATCAATGTGTCCTGGAGCTCAGCTTCCCCAGAGACACACCTTACTAGGGAAAGAGAGAGGCAGACTGGGAGTATGGACCGACCAGTCAACGCCTATGTTCAGCGGGGAAGCGATTACAGAAGCCAGACCTTCTACCTTCTGCAACCCTCAACGACCCTGGGTCCATGCTCCCAGAGGGCTAGAGAATTGGAAAGCTATCATGGGAGGGGGTGGGTTATGGAGATTGGGTGGTGGAATTGTGTGGAGTTTTACCCCTCCTACCTTATGTTTTTGTTCATTAATCCTTTCTTAAATAAAAACTTTAAAAAAAAAAAGAAAATGAAGAGAGTGACGGGGGGATCACTTAAGAAAGAATAAGAATTGAGTGGGGGTATAGCATAATGGTTATGCAAAGAGACTTTCATGCCTGAGGCTCTCAAGTCCCAGGTTCAATCCCCCACATCGCCATGAGCCAGAGCTAAGCAATGCTCTGGTTAAAAAAAAAAAAAGAATAAGATTCAGAATGTCTGGTTAGTCATCTGGGTTTTTTTTTAATATTTATTTATTCCCTTTTTTTACCCTTGTTGTTTTATTATTGTAGTTATTATTATTGTTGTTGTCATCATTGTTGGATAGGACAGAGAAAAATGGAGAGAGATGGAGGAAGACAGAGATGGCTAGAGAAAGATAGACACCTACAGACCTGCTTTACCACTTGTGAAGTGACTTCCCTGCAGGTGGTGAGCCAGGGCTCAAACCGGAATCCTTAGACCAACCCTTGCACTTTGCGCCACCTGTGCTTAACCCGCTGTGCTACTGCCCGACTCCCATCATCTGGGTTTTAAGACCATCTGGAGTGGATGGGGAGGTGGCACAATGGTGAAAGTGCTGGACTTAAAAACATCTGGAGCAAGGCACTTAACCTTAGTTTTGTCATTTATAAGATATGGACAAAAAGGATCTAAGTGCTATCACACTTGGTTGACTACACATGTTACCATGCTCAAGCTCCTAGGTTCAAGCCCCCTGGTCCCCACCTGCAGAGGGAAAGTTTCACAAGTGGTGAAGGAGTGCTACAGGTGTCTCCTTCTATCTATTTATCTCCCCTTCCCCCTCTCAATTTTTCCCTGTTTCTATCCAATAATTGATTAATTAAAATTAAAAAGAAATACCAGCCTCCCTCCTCAGAGTCAAAAATCAGCAACTTTTGCCCCCTTTCCATTTGATTGGAATTGATTTTAAGTCACCATTTAGAAGAGACAACAAAATAACACATAACACAGACCTTGAACTCTCTTTAGCCCTTCATCTGGGACCGAGAATTTTATTTATTTCTCTTATACTACAGCCTCTAGGTTGAAGTCATATTTCACTTCAACAAGAGTACAAGAAACTAGGCAGAGCCTTCAGGAAGCCCTTCAATGGAAAAAAAAAATTAACACCAACTGTAGGACAAGCTAATTCTGGTTCTCTGTTGGACACACCAGGAAGCTTCCTTTCTACTCCTGAAGTAATATGGTTATAAGTAGCAGAAAAACAATAGTCCTATTAATATATTTTCATTTCAGTTCAACACTGAAGTCATTGAGAATGCTCTTTGGGGGCTGGGTGGCGGCATACCCAATTAAGCACACATATTACTAAGTGCAAGGACCCACACAAGGATCCAGGTTCTGGCCCCTGCTCCCCACCTGCAGGCAGGAAGCTTCAAAAGAAGCAGGTCTCATGGTATCTCTCTTTCCCTCTCCCTATCTCTCTTCTCCTCTCAATTTCTGTCTGTTTTAGCCAATAAAATGGAAAAAATGACTGCCAAGAGCAGTGGATTTGTAGTGCAGGCACCAAGCCCCAGAGATAACCCTGGAGGCAGAGAGACAGAGAGAGAGAGAAGAGGGAGAGAGAGAAAAGAAAGAGAGTTCTTTCCCTTACCTGGAATACTGCTGTTGCCCCCTTCATCTCTTTGAAATCTCTAACTTTGCAGCTCTGCTGTGATCTAATATCCAAAAGCTAACATTAGCCAACAGAATTATAATGGAAGCCACTTTTTAAAATAAATAAAATGCCAGTTGAGGCATCACCTTCAGTCTGTTTTATCAAGAAAAAGACTGCTGAGGGGAGGAGAAGACTCACCTAAGGCTCACCAAATGTGACTTTGAGTCTCCATTGCTACTGTCCCTTAGAAGCTGGACCAGCAGCCTAGAGGCTCCATGTTGACATTAGGGGGAAGAGAACTGGCTGGAAACTCAGTAGAAGATCTTCACCCTGGTGGACTAGAAGTGGGGCTGTATAGTGGGAGCCTTTCCACATTGTTCTCCTGATGAATTGGGAGATATGGTGAATAACTGCCACAGGGTGGACTAGAGGTGGGGTTGTATAGTGGGAGCCATTCCACATTGTTCTCCCGATGAATTGGGAGATATGGTGAATAACTGCCACAGAACCCACAAAGTATAAGTGGGATTTGTTTGGAAACTCACAGGGCCAAGTAGTACTTCCTAGCTTGGCTCTACCTGCTGGCAGAGCAGATGAATTGAATCCAGAACTTTGGGTGCTTGGAGGGATGGTATGGGAGTCTCCTTGTATAACCACTGTGCTATCTCTTCCCCCATCATGATTTATCTCTTGGTAAGGAGTGAGTGATTAAGCTTAAAAAAGCCTACTTATAGCTAAAAAGCCCTCAGGCGCCTATAACCTACAGGGAAGAAAAGGAACAAAAGAGACTTAAACAGCCACTGTGTTACAACTCAGGGATTGATAAAACAGTGAAACAATTGTTAATTTCCACAACTGTGAACTCTTTAAGTATTTTACTGAGACACAAGTCAGTTCAGGAAGAATGAGCAGTAGATTGAAGAGTACTGAGAGAGGGGCCTCATAACAATGGTTAAACCAAGAAGAAACATTGGAGAAGTGAACCAGGACAAAATCCCAGCTAACATACATAGGCTGAGTCTTTGATATGTTGACTCTCTCAAAAGCCTACCAGGGAGAACAGAAGCAACTGGTGGCATAGCTATATACAAATAATGTCAAAGGACATAAATTATGGTGATGTTGGGTATTATACACCAAATCCTAACAAAGGGGTTTTTCAAAGTCAACCCAATTACCAAACAATGTGATTATAACAATAACTATCTATTGTCTTCTTGAACCCTAAGACAGCAGGAACCTCATATTTCCACTATAGAGCCTATATTTCCCCCAGTCCCAGAACCTTAGGGTGGGGCTCACTTACCTGCATGCTTCTCTTAATTCATACCAAATAATATTGCATCCGCTGATCCCAACCTAATCAATGCAACAAGTACCACCTCAGCATGCTTCACTTCAGGCTGTGTCCAGACTTCAGGTGTGTAATGACAACCCTTCAGCTTCATTACTCGGGTGAGACCTTTCCTTTCATAGTGTTATCTAATTCCATTCCAGGAAGTTCACTTCCTAACAAAGTCCCAAAACCTAGATATAGGCCAGTCCCGTGAAATAGAGCATATGTTCACACTTATCCATAAACTAGTGCAAAATATATACCTGAAAGCAAAAGTACACAATAGTCTGCAGTGAGTACCCCCAATACTTCATCTGCACTATTCCAGCCTTTAGGTCCATGATTGGTCAACAAATTGTTTGGCTTTGTATGTTAACTCTCTTTTCAGCCACCTAGTTCCAGATGCCAGCATGATGCCGACCAGACTTCCCTAGACAGATGATCTCACCAATGTGTCCTGGAGCTCCACTTGCCCAGAACCACACCCTACTAGGGAAAGAGAGAGGCAGGCTGGGAGTATGGGTCAGCCAGTCAACGCCAATGTTCAGCGGGAAAGCAATTACAGAAGCCAGACCTTCCACCTTCTGCGTCCCACAATGACCATGAGTCCATAATCCCAGAAGGATAAAAAATAGGAAACCTATCAGGGGAGGGAATGGGATATGGAAATCTGGTTGTGTGAATTGTGTGGAGTTGTACCCCTCTTGCCCTATGGTTTTGTTAATGTCTCTTTTTTTAAATAAATAAATAAGAATGAGATCAACATCCAATGCTAATAAAGGAATTTGTCACAGGAGTGAGGAAGGAGTTTTAAAGTAAAGTCAGAAATGAGGAAACAACAAGTGAGACTCTGAAAGAAAATCTTGAGGTAATTAGAGAGTTGTAAGCTGAAATAGCTGAGGTAAGGATACAACTAGCTGTACAATCTAATACAGTAAGTATCATAACATGGGAACAAAACAGCTGAGCTACAGAAACAACAGAGGGGAAAAAGAACAGAATAAATGAGGCAGAAAAAAAGAATTAGCAAGACTAAAGATGATTACAGAAAACTAAGAAAGAAGTAAGAGATCTCAAAAAGAGATTAAGAGACACTGAAAACAACAATAGAGACATATACGATGACTTCAAAAGAAATAATATATGCATTACTGGCTTACCAAAGAAAGAAAAGGAAGGGGAGAAAGAATTCTATAGGACATAATAGCTGAGAACTTCTCCAGTCTAGAAATCATAAAAGACATAAAGGTTCAAGAATCCCAGAAGGTCCCAAACAGAATTAACCCTCAGACTTAAAGACACCAAGACTGGGTTTCGGGTGGTAGCACAGCTGGTAACACATGGTGCAAAGTGCATGGACCAGCATAAGGATCCCGGTTTGAACCCCCAGCTCCCCACCTGCAGTGGAGTAGCTCAACAGGCAGTGAAGCAGGTCTGCAGGTGTCTTTCTCTCCCTCTCTCTGTCTTCCCCTCCTCTCTCCATTTCTCTCTATCCTATCCAACAACAATGGCATCAATAACAACAATAATAACTACAACAATAAAACAACAAGAGTGGGAGTCGGGCAGTAGCGCAGCAGGTTAAGTGCATGTGGCGCAAAGTGCTAGGACCTGCATAAGGATTCCAGTTCAAGCCCCTGGCTCCCCACCTACAGTGGGGGTGGCTTCACAAGCAGTGAAGCAGATGTGCAGGTGTCTTTCTTTCTCTCCCCCTCTCTGCCTTCCCCTCCTCTCTCCATTTCTCTCTGTCCTATCCAACAACGACAACGTCAATAACAACAACAACAATAAAGCAACAAGGGCAACAAAATGGAAAATAAAATAAATATTTTAAAAACATCAAGGGCAACAAAAGGAAATAAATAAGTGAATAAATAAATAAGACACCAAGACACATCATATTTAGAATGGAAAGGAATAAGCATAAAGAAAGGATCCTGAAGGCTGCAAGAGAAAAACAAAAGAGTCACCTACAGAGGAAAACCCTTAAGATTAACAACAGACTTCTCCACACAAACACTAAAGGCCAGAGGTAATGGCAAGATATCTATAGAGTGCTTAATGAGAAAGGCTTTCAACCAATACTACTGTATCCTGCTAGACTGTCATTCAGACTAGATGGAGGCATAAAAACCTTCTCATACAAGCAACAGTTGAAGGAATGAACTAAACCTGCCCTGAAAGAAGTTCTGAAAGTTCTCCTTTAAACAGTCAGATCACCATAAACATGCCATATATCAGAGCACTCTAAAAATCTACAATAAGGGCATTAAAATATCTTCAATCATTGATATCAATAAATTCCAGTGGCCTGAATTCACCTATTAAAAGGCACAAAGTAGGAAGATGGATCATAAAACACAACCCAACAATATGCTGTCTACAGGAAACCACATAACTCAACAAGACAAACACAGACTCAAAGTGAAAGGATGGAAAACTATCATACAAGCCAATGGCCACATAAAAGGGCAGGAACAGCTGTCCTTATATCTGATACAACAGACTTTAAAATAAATAAAATATAAACAGGGATGGACACTACTTAATTCTCAGAGGATCAGTCAATCAAGAGGACTTTTCAATTATTAAC
Organism: Erinaceus europaeus; assembly: GCF_950295315.1. Lineage (NCBI taxonomy): Eukaryota > Metazoa > Chordata > Mammalia > Eulipotyphla > Erinaceidae > Erinaceus > Erinaceus europaeus. The sequence continues at coordinate 98,212,593 of NC_080164.1, read as the reverse complement.
ATCTATGCACCCAGTAAGAATCCATCTAAATACATCAAAAATCTACTGAAAGAGCTACAGCAATATATTAACAGCAACACCATAATAGTAGAGGACTTCAACACCCCACTCTCTCAACTTGACAGATCATCCAGGCAGAAAATCAATAAAGAAACGAGGGAGTTAAATGAGGAGACAGATAAACTAGAACTATTGGACACTTTTTGTTTATTGCTAAGTATTAATTTAATTCCACTGTGGTCTGAGAAGATGCTTGGGATGATTTCAATGCTCTTGAATTTGCTGATGCTGTCTTTGTAGCTTAACATATGGTCTGTCCTTGAGAATGGCCCATGTGGACTTGAATAGAATGTGTATTCAAGTTTCTTGGGGTGAATGACTCTGAAAATGTCCAATAGTTCTAGTTTATTTATCTCTTCATTTAGCTCCCTCGTTTCAAAGAGACCCCTCACAGAATGGGAGATCTTCACGTGCCATACATCAGACAAGAGGCTAATAACCAAAATATATAAAGAGCTTGCCAAACTCAACAACAAGAAAACAAATGACCCCATCCAAAAATGGGGAGAGAACATGAACAGAATATTCACCACAGAAGATCCAAAAGGCTGAGAAACATATGAGAAAAAGCTCCAAGTCACTGTTAGAGAAATATAAATAAATACAACAATGAGATACCACTTCACTACTGTGAGAATGTCATACACCAGAAAAGATAGCAGTAACAAATACTGGAGAGGTTGTGGGGACAGAAAAAAACCTCCTGCACTGTTGGTGTGAATGTAAATTAGTCCAGCTTCTCTGAAGAACAGTCTGGAGAACTCTCAGAAGGCTAGAAATGGGCCTACCCTATGGCCTTGCAATTCCTTTCCCAGGGATATGGGAACCCAACACACTCATACAAAAAGATTTGTGTATACCTGTGTTCACAGCAGCACAATTTGTAATAGCTAATACCTGGAAGCAACCCAGGTGTCCAACAACAGATGAGTGGCTGAGCAAGTTGTGGTATATATACACAATGGGATACTACTCAGGTATTAAAAATGGTGACTTCACCATTTTCAGCCCGTCTTGGATGAAACTTGAAGAAAGCATGTTAAATGATTTCTGTCAGAAACAGAAGGATGAATATGGGATGATCTCACTCACAGGCAGAAGTTGAAAAGGTCAGAAGAGAAAACCCAAGTAGAACCTGAACTGGAATTGGCGTATTGCACCAAAGTAAAAGACTCTGGTGTTGGGGGTGGAGATATTGTTATATGGAAAACTAAGAAATGCTATGCATGTACAAACTATTGTATTTACTGTTGAATGTAAAATATTAATTCCCCCAATAAACAAAGGGAAAAAAAAAAACACAAAGCAGAACTTGGACTGGAGTTAGTGTATTACACTGAAGAAAAGGACCCTGGGGTGGGGGTGGGGGGTTCAGGTCCTGGAACATGATGGCAGAAGACCCAGTGGGGGTTGTATTGTTGTGTGGAAAACTAGAAAATATTATGCATATACAAACTATTATATTTATTGTTGACTGTAAAACATTCATCCCCCAATTTAATATATATTCTCTGACATTTCTGCTTTCTATCACAGTCACCTACCTAGCTCTGCCCTAGTTATTCTGAAGCTCAGCCTGGGTGTCATCTTTTTCAGGAAATTTTTTCCCATTTCGTGACTTTGCAAAATATTGTCCACTTTGTGCATACTTCTTCTCAGAACTCTGATCACATTATGTAGAATATATAGAAAGAAAAAGTTTACTATTAACTGCCTAGCCCAGTAGCCTAGAGCTCCTGAATGTCTGGCACTCAGTTTATTCATAATTGTAGTCAAAAGCACACCTCACTGACACTTAAATGGTGAGAAACAGAGCTATCCCTCTTTGATCAGGTACAACACGGGGTTGCCCACTGCTACCATTATTATTCAACATAGTCTCTGAAGTCCTAGTTGTAGCAATTAGGTAATTAAATAGATAAAAATTAAAGGGATACAGGTTGGGAGAGAAAAGTAAGACAGTCACTTTTTGCATATAATTATAGTATACATAGAAAACTCAAAAGAAATGGACAGGAAACTCCTGGAAATTATTAAGCAATATAGTAAGGTGGCAGATTACAAAAGCAGTGTAAAAAAAGTCAGTGTCAGACAAAGAACTACAGAACCAGCTCCACTTAGTATAACAGAAACACACACACACAAATATCTATACATAATCCTAACAAAGGAAGTAAAAGATGTACACACTGAAAACTATGAGTCACTATTCAAGGAAATAGAAAGAGATACAAAGAAATGGAAAAGTATTGTCTGGGGGGACCTTCTGTGCCTCAGAGCTCTTTGGTCCATACTCCCAGAGGGATAAATAATAGGGAACCTTCCAATGGAGGGGATGGGGTATATCACTAATAATAAAAAATAAGTTGAAAAATAAAAAATTTAATAGACAAAAGGGCTGGGGAAACAGCATAATGGTTCTGCAAACAACTTTCAAACCTGTGGCTCTGAGCTCCCAGGTTCAATCTCCAGCACCACCATAAGCCAGAGCTGAGCAGTGCTCTGTTAAAAAAGAGAAAAAGAAAAACAAAGAAAAATTAATAGATTATTTAAGCAAATCTTTCTCTCCAATATCCATTAATATGATATTGGCAAGGAACTTTATTAATAATCAAGATGACTGAAGCTGAGGTGGGTGGAGGAAGAAAGTAGCCTTTTATTTATGCTCATATCAGAAGCTCAGATCTTTCTGACAACTCTGGCACTGACCAAATGGACAGTACAGACTTACATAGGGGGTAAAGGCTTGAGAGCGAAAAGTGTCATTACAGAAGCAGAGGCTACAGGGTTAAGGAGGTGGGACTTGTACCCATTGCTCAGGGTCTGGTTGCCTTAGTTATTGTTATCTTTCCTGCATAGCTGTGTCTGGGGAAAGTCCAGTCTCAGCATAAGATACAACACTGGGGTGCAGAAGGTAGCCAGGGTACAGAAGCTGCCTTCTCAGTAAAAGTTTAGTCTGAGCATCATCATCTCTACTTGTTATCACTTGCTCACTCAGTGAAGACCAGCCTGCACTAACTACCTGCACTAGCTTAGACTTTCTACACATTTTAACCCTTTATTATATTTTCAGTCTTTCTGTCCTGTATTGAAGCCTACTTAGAAATGTATCACAATCAGATTACAAGCACATTTTACAAGCATACCCGGGGCTAAAATAGAGAAATGTCTTATCAATATAGTTTCTCATAAATAAACATAATAGAGAAAAGTAAGTAATCAGGTGAACCCAACTTTTTTTTCTTTTCCATTTTTTAATTATCTTTATTTATTAGATAGCCAAAAATCAAGAGAATAAGGGGAGATAGTGAGAGAGAAAGAGAGACACCTGCAGCACTGCTTCACTACTTGCAAAGCTTTCCTTCTGCAGGTGGGGACTGGGGTCTTGAGCCTGTCCTTTCACATGGTAACATGTGTGCTCAGCCAGGTGTGCCACTACCCAGCACCCCCTAATAGTTTTTATTTTTTTATTTTATTTATGTATTATTGGATAGAGACAGAGATAAATTGAGGGGGGAAGGAGAGAGAGATGGGGAGGCACAGAGAGACATCTGTAACCTTGCTTCAATTTGCGAAGCTTTCCCTTTGCAAATGAGGACCAGGAGCTTAGACCTGAGTCCTTGAGCACTGTAATGTGCCCTGGCCCTAACGTTTTATTTAGCTCAGTATATTCCAAACAACACCAATTCCAAAGTCATGCAACCCCTGTGTTTAAAATAGCGAGGAGCTATTTTCTATATTTATTTATAAAATGGGAACACTAACAAGACCATAGATAAGAGGGTACAATTCCCACCATCAGAAAGCCATATCGCATCCCCTCCCCTGATAGCTTTCCTATTCTTTATCACTCTGGGAGTATGGACCCAGAGTCATTATGGAGTGCAGAAGGTGGAAGATCTGGCTTCTGTAATTGCTTCACCACTGAAGGTGGGCATTGGAGGAACTATTTTTTTATTCTGAGTCTCCAGAGTACAATGAGTCATTTACACTAAGCACACATTTCAATCCAGCCTAATCACAATTCAAGTGTCCACAGCCCCTCCTGGCTGAACTAGACACAGCAGCTTAATATAGCACTTAGCATATGGCATGTATGTTGCTGGCATGTTCATCTTCCCTACTAAGTGTGGTCCTTGAGAACGGAACCACAGACAGTGGCCAACCCATGGCAGCTGCCAAACTACTCCCTGCAAAGAGACTGACTATACTACTAACCACTGGTAAACACACTATGCTGAAGGAGTCAAAGGAGTGTGGGGGTATTTGGAATTTTAGGTATTTTTAGGTTGGGGGTATGGATCCACTTGACAAAAATCTATGTCCATCAGAGAAGAATTACAGAAGCCAGAACTCACACCTTTTGCTCTCCAAAAAGCATTTTAGTGTACACTCCCAGAAGGATAAAAAGAATAGGGAAACTTCCAATGGAGGAGAGGTAATATGGAACTCTGATGGCAGGAACTATGTGGAACTGTACCCCTGTTATCTTACAATCTTGCTAATCATGATTAAATCAATAATAAAATTTTTTAAAAAATAATTTTAGGCATTTCTGACTTAGACAATGCTACAGTACTCCCAAATTTTGAGATTCAAAAGCCAAGTCAAGAGCTATAGTGTGGGGCTCTGGGAAAGGACAGAACAAAAAAATAAAGCTGAAAGAGACATAATTTTGCTAGACACTTATGAAATAAGGCAGAAATATATCCCCCCATTTTAAATGAAAGTGTTGTGAACCATTTTGAGGTATATTCCAACAGACACTATAAAAATTATAATTACTGGGGTTGGGCAGTAGTGCAAAGGGTTAAGGGCATGTGGCCTGAAGCACAAGGACTAGCTTAAGGATCCCAGCTTAAGCACAAGGACCAGCTTAAGGATCCCTGCAGCTCCCCACCTGCAGGAGGGTCACTTCACAAGTGGTGAAGCAGGCCTGCAGGTGTGTATCTTTCTCTCCCCTCCTCTGTCTTCCCATCCTCTCTCCAGTTCTCTCTGTCCTATCCAATAACAATGACATTAATTACAACAATAATAACCACAACAACATTAAACAACAAGGGCAACAAAAGGAAAAAAAATAGCCTCCAGAAGCAGTGGATTCATAGTACAGGCCCCAAGCCCCAGCAATAACCCTAGAGGCAAAAAAATATATAATAACTTTAATATGCCTGCTTCTCTCCTGGATTAGTTACTCGGTATAAGTCCTGGACAAGATAGAGATGTGGGTGAGATCTGTGTGTAGATTCTCTCTCTGTTGAGTCTTCTCTCTTCCCCAAATCCCAATTCTCCAAGTGATCAGTACTCTCAAACAGGAAAGAATAAAAGTTTCTAAATCATTGGACTCTCAAGCATGAGTTACTGAGTTTGGTCCCTGGTATCCTATGTTCCAGAGTGATTCTTTGCCTCTCTGTTTCTCTCTTTCTCTCTCTCTCTCTCTCTCTCTCTCTCTCTGTGTGTGTGTGTGTGTGTGTGTGTGTCTCCTTCCCCCTCTCTCCTTCAAAAATCAAATCTTTAAAAAAAAACACAAAAAAGCTGGTGCCCAGGTGGTGGTACACCAGAATAAGCACAAACATTGCCCTGCACAAAGACCCAGGTTTGAGCCTCTGCTCCCCACCTTGCAGGAAGGACTCTTCATGAATGGTGAAGTAGCTCTGCAGGGGTCTCTCTTTCTCTCCCTGTTTCCTCCTCCCCTCTCAATTTCCCTCTGTCCTATCCAATAAAGATATATAATAAAACAAAAGATCCTAGCAAACCTAATTATATTAAAGCAGTGTTTTTATATGAAATAGACATCATCTGAGGAGCTTGTTAAAATGTGAATTCTGACTCAGCGAGGCTGAGATTGGACTTAAGGTTCTTCCTTCCTAAAACACTGGGCTACACTTTGAGTTGTAAGGGGTTAAGGAATAGGGACTTAAATAAAGCTTTATCCAAATTTGGATTTTGACTTCTATTATAGAATTCCAGAGGAGGGGAAGGGCAAAAGCACTTGAATCCACAGGAATACTAGAAAGTACCAAATTTCAGAGATCAGATGATACAAGTCATATCCACTGATTGCTGCAAACAAACCTACAGAAGACACTCCTGAGAGGTGAGGTCATCTAATTAGCAGGTGGGAGTTTAGATAGAACATGGGTTCTATCACTTACACTTATTAATTATATAACTATATGAGTTGCACTTCACTTTGATTAATCTCAGTTTCCTTATCTGAAGAAGTATACTTCTGTTCACAGGGGCTCTTTGAGTTTGAAGGACATCTCATATGTGACATTATCTCACAGATGGTAGAGGTTTAACAAATGTTCATTAAATCTCAACAACAACAAAAATCAGGCAGAGGTAGATAGCATAATGGTTAGGCAAAAAGAGCCTGAGGCTCCAAATTCTCAGACTCAATCCCCCCCCCCCCCCCACACACACACCACCATAAACCAGAGCACTCTCTGGTAAAAAAAAAAAAAAAAGAGAGAGAGAGAGAGAGAGAGAGAAATACCAGGTACTTCTGTGAGGACAGCTTTAGCATAAACTTGGTAGGAATGAGGAAAGACGTTTTTAAGTTGACTAAAAACACCGAGCTTAGGATTTTTACCTTGAACTAAATCCATCTCCCTGTATGTACAAAAGCAATGTAAATATATTCCAAGCAAATGCCTTCAGGGAAAAAGGCATAATTTCATCTTTACCTATTTCTATATTTCTTTACAGTTGCCATGAGAACATTTTAATAACCTCCATGGAGTTGAAAGTGATGCAGGTAATTGCCATAAGTAATTTAAGGGCTATTACAGCTAACAAACCTCTCCTGTGAAATATCTTGTTAAGCAGTGATCAGCAAAATAACACGTAAAAATCATGTGCAGTGTAAATCCAAACTCTTTTTGCAGTTAAGCTGAAGCAAAAATGTAATTACATTACACATAAGAGGGGTACAGATATGAAAGCTGTGCCCACTCCAGTCTGGGGTGAGCTCTCACCAAAGGTGCCCTGGGATTCTAATGAGAGCTACTTCCCACCTTCAGAAGAGGCAGTCTTGTCTGTAGTATCGTTCCCCATTATCTGAACTGGCAGCAAATTTCCCATGCATGCTTCTTAAGATTATAAATCTAAGCATTTCTCATCATGAACCCCCAGGAGATCTAGGTTCCAGCTGTGAGTCAGGGCATCACTAATTGTGTGACCTTGACCAATTCTTTTTGCTTCCCTTGGTAGGAACTACTGCAACTATAAAACAAAGACATTACTAAGTGCCTTCAAAAATGTCTTCCAGCTCTAAAATTCTTTGATCTAAACAATTTCTAGACTAAGAATATTCTTCTCTTGACTATTTTAACTATCAAAAATTTAACCATGAATCAAATGTATGGAAGACTAAAGAGAAAGAGCCTATCAAAAGTCTAAATTCATGTTACAAAATCCATACATCTTCTATCACTTTAAAGGTGTATGTAGCACCCAGAAGGTATCTTCTAAGCATGGTTAGCCTATGTTCAAAATGAATATATTCTTTTTATTATTATTCATGAGAAAGACAGGATAGAGAAAGAACCAGACATCATTCTGGTACATGTGTGGCCAGGGATTAAACTTGGGACCTCATGTTTGAGAGTCCAGTGCTTTATCCACTGCACCACCTCCCAGACCACAATGTATTCTTCATTTATACACTGTCTTTGTAACTTACTTGCCCTGTTTACTAGTCCTACACATATTGGGAGTAAATTAGAAGTCACAGGCAAAATACTGACAAAAAAATAACAAAAGTGAAAGCCCCCACGACAAAGATTCAAAAGGGTAGGGTTTATTTTCTGCTTCAATTCTCTCTACTAAGTGATAGACACAAGGGAGCATATGGTATACGGAGTTTTGGTGTTGGGAATTGTGTGGAATTGTACCCTTCTTATCCTATGGACTTGTCAGTGTTTCCATTTTACAAATAAAGAAAAAAAAAAGAAGAAGCAACTAGCTGTATACAACATAAACCATTTAAAGCCTCTTTTAAAGGGAGTTTATTTCTCTTTTTCCTTCACTAGAAGGAACATTTCTAAGCACAAAGACACTCTGGTGTTTTTAACCTACACAGGAAATAACAGTGACTGAAACTGAAAAATAATTAGTGACAAAAATGTAGAGAAAACTATTTTGGAAAAGAAATGGATTGTTATCACAAAATACTAGTTGTGAAATTAGACAAACATTTGACATAGATTTCACAATAATTTTTTGGAAAGCAAGAGTCTTGGATCATATATATAAATATATGAGCTCTTCATCTTCATAAGAAGGCAAAAAGAGATTTTAAAATGGTAAAACTTGATAAGTCAAGACAATTCAACTCAAAAAGAATTCAGGGAGGAATGGAACTTGGGATTGCTAGGTTTGTTGTGCATTCCCTTAACACTGTTTTAATTCTGTTTGAGTTTGTTTTTTTATTTTAAATTACTTTAGAAACGAAATTGTATTGTCATAAATAAACCGACTGAAAGCAGTGGTTATGCTGGAAGTTTTCATCTTAAGAATGGAGCTGAACTTCAAGCCCCCGGCTCCCCACCTGCCGGGGAGTCGCTTCACAGGTGGTGAAGCAGGTCTGCAGGTGTCTATCTTTTTCTTCCCCTCTCTGTCTTCCCCTCCTCTCTCCATTTCTCTCTGCCCTATCCAACAATAACAATCATAACTACAACAATAAAACAGCAAGAGCAACAAAAGGAAATAAATAAATAAATATTTTTTTTGAAACTTAAAAAAAAAAAGAATTAATCTGAATGACCAGGTGGTGGCACACCTGGTTGAGAGCACATGGTATACTGCACAATGACACCAGTTCGAGCACCTGGTCCCCACCTGCAGGGGGAAAGCTTTGCAAGTGGTAAAGCAGTGCTGCAGGTGTCTCTCTGTCTCTCTCCCTCTCTATCCCATTCCTCTTGATTTCTGGCTGTGTCTATACAATAAATAAATAAAGATAATAATAAAAATAATTTTAATAGAGTTAAAGGCAGCTTAGAAGGTAGAACATAGAGCACTTGCACAGGTTCACTCCCAAGTTATACATATGCTACTGTGTGCTCTGGTTTTCATAAAATAAATAAATCTTGTTTAAAAAATGAAGAAGATCCAGGTGGTGGTGCACTTGGTTAAGCACTCTCATTACAGTGCACAAAGACCAGATTCAAGCCCCAGGTCCCGATCTGTAGGGGGAAAGTTTCAGGAGTGATGAAGCAGGGTTGTAGATGTCTCTCCTTCTTTCTCCCTAACTCCCCCTCCCCTCTCACCTTCTCTCTGCCTCTACCCTATTATATATATTTTTAATAGGTCCTTGTACATTATAACATGTGCACTCAACAAGGTGAGTCATCACCCCCCCAATTTAACTCTTTTTTTAAAATGGAGAGAGAGAAAGCACTCTATAATACCTGTTGTCCAGACACATAATGGTCTGTGATGAGGTAACTCAGTGCTCATGAAATACTCCAGGACTTACATTCATTCACACTTCAGTAAGCACCCAAAACCTCAAGCTCAGCTATATCCCAGTTTCCACACAGTAGAGATTATTCATGCATGCCAAGGGCCTTGGCTTCACTAGCTCCACTGCTAGATAAGGTCATGTTTGTGAACAGTGACAACACTGGGGACAGAGAAAGTAAGGCTGGCACAGGAAGTAGCCTACAGGACAAAAATAAAGCCAAGAAAAAAAAAATGCCTTCAGAATGGGTAAGTTTTATGTTCAACTTTAGTGCTTAAAGCTTCCATTACATGAAATATTCAGTCATGTAAAACAGCTCATTCCCCAGTAATAGGAGATTAATGATGCATCACTGTACATAAAAACTACTGAACTGGCTCAGATCAATGGTGTGTCCTGTCCAGCATCCTGCCTTTTAAAGGGCATGAAAGATGAAATGCAGAGACAGAAGCATCTGGATTTGGGATCTACTTGTACCAGGTTGAGTTGTGTGACTTTAGGCAAGTTATTTATCAACTCCCTGTGTCAGTGTATTCACCTGTAAAATAGTTCTGTTAATACTTCCTTCCTGGAGATGGTGTGAAAAGTGAATGAGATGATTTCTCTATAGCTACCTTTCTGACAGTAATACAGACTATTATTTTAATCAAATGATATATGAAGGCCTAGGAACTGCTGTCTATCATGATTTTTCTTCTATCTCCTGAAGATTGCCAACTCTCCTTGAAAAATATAATTATTAAAGAAATCTAGTTACTGGTTTTTCTATGAATATATTTATCTCTATAATTCTGAAAGTCTGATTTTTCAGGTAAAAATTAGTACATTCAAATTTCAAAACACTAGGAAATTTCACGGAATCCTTTTCAAACCTGGGAAATCATATATCCTAACACCTTCCTACTCCTTCTGTCCAAGAATACCTGAATCCATCCACATCCAGTAAGGAACTGTTTCGCCCACTATGTTCCTAGCAAAGACCTTCTAAATTAGAGGATTGTGGAGGAATTAGAAGCATAATGAGACTAAAAGGAATAACTGGCTTAATGGCTAGACTTTGATCGATACTCAGTAAAACTGTTTCTGGAAGGCTAAGTGAAGTCCAGGTCTCCTCAGGTGTCTTCCCCACAGCACTAAGCCAGTAGGTCAGACAGCTAGCTAGATGCTTCTGACATTCAAAGTCTAACACAGAAAGGGAGGTCTGGAGTATGACATTGAAAGAAGAGCATTTGTTTTTTCCCCTACCTTTCTGAAGATCATGGAAAAGGCAGTAAAGTTGGAATTGGAAGTCTAAGAAGTAGCTCACTAGGTAGGGTGTCAAGTCTCCAGTTCCTACATGCGGGAGGGAAGTTTCACAACCAATGAAGTCATAGTAAAAGTGTATCTTTCTATCTATCTATCTATCTATCTATCTATATATCTATCTACCTATCTATCTCCTCTTCCTCTCTGTTTCTCTGTTCTGTCAAAAGTAATTAAGAAATAATAAGAAAAACCAGTCTAAAAGCACTTAATTAAAAAATGAAAAGATTGAGAACCATTAGTTGTAAGTCCCTAGTGAGCCTCCCAATCTTATAATGACCTATAACATTGGAGACCTGAAAAATATTACTCTACAAGATGAATTCTGTTGGATGTGCAGGCAATCTGGCTGCGACATCTGTCACCCCATTGATCACCAGGATTGATTCCGCTGATCTGGCTGGCTAGGCGGGTGTCCCCTTCCTCCCTCTCCACTCCATGTGTATCCCTCCCGAAGCTGCAAGCTCAGTGGAAGAGGACGCCTTCCCCAAATAGAGACGGACCGGTCTTCGATCCAGGGTATAGGAGTAGCTGTGCTCCCCTGCTAGAACCTCCAAACAAGCTCTCAAGATGAATTCTGTTATTAGAGAGTTAGGCTTGATAGTTGTGTTCAAATCAGCATACCCAGGGGAACAATGCTGACTGAAGCTATCCTATACATTTTGAGTAAGATACACTTGTGTGCAATATGTACTTCCTGCATAAACTATCTCACACTGATGTTATCACAGAAGTAGGAAAAGACAGTCTGCCCTGCAAGAATGACATTGTTAAGGAAGACTGAAACACACAGAGCAACTACAGATTAGTGTGCAACTTCCCCCAGATTATACACCAAGTGTGTATAATGAAGTAAAACACTATAAAGTACAAATTGAATGTGTCTCCATGTAGCAATAGAGAGAAGTATAAAAGATGAGTCCAAGCAGTAAGAAAGAAAGTTGAACAAAGCCTTCGAGTTAGCAACTCACTTCCAAGAATAAACACTAAGACACTTTTAATGGTTTCAAACTGCATAAACATATACATTTAGATAAGATCAATGTTAGCTCTTCATGCTGAACTGAAAAATACTTTGGGAAAGATTGTCTTCTTTACTTATTACCTTAAAAAGTGAATTTTGGAGCCCCCACACCTATGGATATCTAATCTTTGACAAAGGGGCTGACTATTAAATGGGGAAAGCAGAGTCTCTTCAACAAATGGTGTTGGAAACAATGGGTTGAAATATGCAGAATAATGAAACTGAACCACTGTATTTCACCAAATACAAAAGTAAATTCCAAGTGGATCAAAGACTTGGATGTTAGACCACAAACTATCAGATACTTAGAGGAAAATATTGGCAGAACTCTTTTCCGCATACATTTTAAAGACATCTTCAATGAAAGGAATCCAGTTACAAAAAAGACTAAGGCAAGTATAAACCTATGGTACTACATCAAACTAAAAAGCTTCTTCACAGCAAAAGAAACCACTACCCAAACCAAGAGACCCCTCACAGAATGGGAGAAGATCTTTACATGTCATACATCAGACAAGAGTTTAATAACCAACATATATAAAGAGCTTGCCAAACTCAACAACAAGACAACAAATAACCCCATCCAAAAATGGGGGGAGGACATGGGCAGAATATTCACCACAGAAGAGATCCAAAAGGCCGAGAAACACATGAAAAAATGCTCCAAGTCTCTGATTGTCAGAGAAATGCAAATAAAGACGACAACGAGATACCACTTCATTCCTGTGAGAATGTCATACATCAGAAAAGGTAACAGCAGCAAATGCTGGAGAGGTTGTGGGCTCAAAGGAACTGTCCTGCACTGCTGGTGGGAATGTAAATAGGTCCAACCTCTGTGGAGAACTCTCAGAAGGCTAGAAATGGACCTACCCTATGATCCTACAATTCCTCTCCTGGGGATATATCCTAAGGAACACAACATATCCATCCAAAAAGATCTGTGTACACATATGTTCTTGGCAGCTCAATTTGTAATAGCCAAAACCTGGAAGAAACCCAGGTGTCCAACAACAGATAAGTGGCTGAGCAAGTTGTGGTATACATACACAGTGGAATACTAATCAGCTGTAAAAAATGGTGACTTCACCGTTTTCAGCCGATCTTGGATGGACCTTGAAAAAATCATGTTGAGTGAAATAAGTCAGAAACAGAAGGCTGAATATGGGATGATCTCACTCTCAGGCCGAAGTTGAAAAACAAGATCAGAAAAGAAAACAGAAGTAGAACCTGAACTAGAATTGGTATAGTGCACCAAAGTAAAAGATTCTGGGGTGGGTAGGTGGGGAGAATACAGGTCTAGGAAGGATTCAGAGGACCTAGTGGGGGTTGTATTGTTATATGGGAAACTGGGGAATGTTATGCATGTACAAACTATTGTACTTACTGTTGAATGTAAAACATTAATTCCCCAATTAAAAAAAATAAAACAATTTAAAAAAAGTGAATTTTGAGAGGCGCACCTGATTTCCCTATGTACATGTTACAGTGCACAAGGACCCAGGTCCAAGCCCCCAGTCCCCACCTGCAGGAGGAAAGCTTCATGAGTGATGAAGTGGGAATGCAGGTGTTTCTCTGTCTCTCTCTCCTTCTATCTCCCCCTTCCTCTCAATTTCTGTTTTTCTCTATCTATAAACAAATAAAGATAATAACAAAAATTCAAGTTAATTTTGGATAGTTTTGAAAATGGGTCTAGAATAAAAACACATAGTTTTGTTAGTCCAATAGTTAAATAACTCTCTAAAGTTACATCTTAATGAGTGTAAATATTAACAAGATAAAGGTATATCTTGAATGACCTCATATCACAGAATCTAAAGTACATGACTTGGGGGTAAGATGACACTATTAGTTTACACAAAACCTTCACCTACCCCCCCAAATAATATGCTAATCTTAACTCACAAACAATATAGACAGAATAAGCCATGTCCTACTAAGAATGTACAATTGAAGCATAATTTTTCTTGGAATATTTCTGAATAGGGGGTCGGGTGGTGGCACACTGGGTTAAGCACACATAGTATGAAGCACAATGACCCTCACAGGGATACCAGTTCCCACCTGCAGGGACATTGCATCATAAGCAGTCTACCTTTCTCTCCCAGTCTCTATCTTCCCCTCCCTTCTCAATTGCTCTTTGTCCATTTGCTCTCTGTCTAATAGGGCAGGGGAGATGGCCTCCAGGAGCAGTGGGTTTTTAGTGTAGGGTTTTTGCACCACCTTAACTCACCTTGCCATGAAATACGACTTTCTGCCCCATCTTTGAAACTCATTTTATAGCCTGTACTGGTCAGACTCACATCCCAATTATAAACTGCTATATGAAGTTAAATATATCCTTGCCCAAAAGACATGAATTTCATAAGAGGGCTCCTAGAGTCAGCATAGAGAGTTTATTTGAGAAAAAGATTCCTTCTAGAGAATTTCCAGCCTGCTTAGAGGACAGAACTAAAGTTGACATGCTTCTACTACACACTTTTTATTAACTTTTCTTCTAATTGACCTTCTGCTCTTTTTCCTGGAGAAAACAGAGCTTAAATGGCTTTAGCCAGTTCCCCATTTCTTCTTCCCCAAGTCCCATATATTATAAAAATGTCTGGGTCCTCTCTCCCTCTCCCAACATGGCAGCCTCAGCAAAAAAGAAGAATAAGAAGGGGAAGACTCTTTCCCTAACAGACTTTCTGGCTGAGGATGGAGGAACCAGTGGAGGAAGTACCTATGTTCCCAAACCAGTCAGCTGGGCTGATGAAACAGATGACATAGAAGGAGATTTTTCAACTACATGGCACAGTAATGATGACGATGTGTATAGGGCACCTCCAATTGACTGTTCCATCCTGCCCACTGCTCCACGGGCTGCTCGGGAACCAAATATCGACCGGAGCCGTCTTCCCAAATCACCACCCTACACTGCTTTTCTAGGCAATTTACCTTACAATGTGACAGAAGACTCCATCAAGGACTTCTTTAGAGGATTAAATATCAGTGCAGTGCGTTTACCACGTGAACCCAGCAATCCAGACAGATTGAAAGGTTTTGGTTATGCCGAATTTGAGGACCTGGATTCCTTGCTGAGTGCCCTGAGCCTCAATGAAGAGTCTCTAGGTAACAAGAGAATTCGAGTGGACGTTGCTGATCAAGCACAGGATAAAGATAGGGAAGATCGTTCTTTTGGCCATGATAGAAATTGGGATTCTGATAAAACAGATACAGACTGGAGAGCGCGTCCTGCCACAGATAGCTTTGATGACTACCCACCTAGAAGAGGTGATGACAGCTTTGGAGACAAATATCGAGATCGTTATGATTCAGACAGGTAGCGGGATAGCTATCGTGACGGTTATCGTGATGGCCCATGCCGAGATATGGATCGATACGGGGGCCGCGACCACTATGATGACCGAGGCGGCAGAGACTATGACAAGAGGGTATGATTCCAGGATAGGCAGTGGCAGAAGAGCATTTGGCAGTGGGTACTGCAGGGACGATGACTACAGAGGGGGCGGGGACTGCTATGAAGACAGATACGAAAGACGAAAGATGGGATGATCGGTCATGGAGCTCCAGGCACGATTACTCTTGGGATGACTATCGGCATGATGACAGAGGTCCCCCTCAAAGACCCAAATTGAATCTAAAGTCCTGAAGTACTCCTAAGGAAGATGACTCCTCTGCTAGCACCTTCCAGTCCAGTCGAGCAGCCTCTATCTTCGGAGGGGCAAAGCCTGTTGACACAGCAGCTAGAGAGCGAGAAGTAGAAGAATGGCTACAAAAAGAACAGGAAAAATTGCAGCGTCAACTGGATGAGCCAAACCTCGGGAAAGACACCCAAATTGGCGAAGTGAAGAAACTCAGGAACGAGAAGGTCAAGGACAGGAAGTGAGTCATCACAGACTGGGACCTCAGCCACATCTGGGAGAAATACAAGAAGGAGAGAGAGTGAGAAATCTCTAGAAAATGAAACACTCAATAAGGAAGAAGACTGTCATTCTCTAACTTCTAAACCTCCCAAACCTGAACAGCCTCTAAAGGTAATGCCAGCCCCTCCACCAAAGGAGAATGCTTGAGTGAAGAGAAGTTCTAACCCTCCTGCTCTATCTCAGAGCTCAGACACAGAGCAACAATCCCCTACAAGTGGTGGGGGGAAAATGGTTCCAGCTCAACCAACTGAAGAAGGACCAGCAAGGAAAGATGAACATAAAGTCGATGGGGTAGGTGCCCCAAAAGGCCAAAGTGGAAACTCCAGCCGAGGTCCAGGAGATGGAGGAAACAAAGACCACTGGAAGGAGTCAGAAAGGAAAGATGGCAAAAAGGATCAAGGTTCCCGATCTGCACCTGAGCCAAAGAAACCTGAAGAAAATCCAGCCTCTAAGTTCAGTTCTGCAAGCAAGTATGCTGCTCTCTCTGTTGATGGTGAAGATGAAAATGAGGGAGATTACACCGAATAGACCTCTACATGCTGTGCTTTCTCCTTTCTCCGCCCTGGAACATTCAAGAGCAAATCAAACCTCTATCCAGACGAGACAAAATAAAACTCACCATCTCCTGGAAAAGAAAAAAAAAAATGTCTGGGTCAATGCCTACACAACCACCTGGGCAACTTGCTCAGATTGAGGGGGGAATGGTGAGCACGTGTAACTGAGGAATATACAACGACTATTTATCATCATATATCGCATGTGTCTAAAGTGGCACAGAAATTCTATGGGGTGTTTTTTAGTATGGTAATAATGTAATAGTTGTTTTTCCAGCAAAAAGAGCTCTATAGCAGTCTCCACTAACCAGCTCTGTCTAGTCATGAACCTTATGACCTTATCCTATGATGGAATTAGCATAGTTCTATCTTGGCCTAGTCAAAGATGAAATAATGTGATAAAGGAAAAGCTCCCAAGAAGAGGTTGTGACTCAGTGCATACTACAGACCTCCAGCTAATTTATTTTTATTCCCTTATTGCCTTCCTTCCCCAGAGTCTTTCCCAGTTTTGACAAGAAGAAAATGGAGCACATAGGCTGGTAGTATGGATATGAGCCAATGCTCATATCCAGCAGAGAAGCAATTACAGAAGCTAGACCTTCCATCTTCTGCACCCCAAAAAGAATCTTAGTCCACAGCAATAACAACAACAATAATAACAACAAGGATGATGATAAACAACAAGGACAACAAAAGGAAATAAATAAATAAGAATCTTAGTCCATACTCCAAAAGGGATAAAGAATAGGGGACCTCCCTCACTCACTCCAAAGCTAATCATATCAAAGTAAGGACTGCAAAAGCTGAATAAGGGCAAAAGACTGGCATACTGGACCTACCAGTCAACGCCCATGTTCAGCGGGGAAGCAATTACAGAAGCCAGACCTTCTACATTCTACAACCCTCAATGACCCTGGGTCCATGCTCCCAGAGGGATAGAGAATGGGAAAACTATCAGGGGAGGGGGTGGGTTATGGAGATTGGGTGGTGGGAATTGTGTGGAGTTGTACCCCTCCTACCTTATGGTTTTGTTAATTAATCCTTTCTTAAATAAAAAAAAAGACTGGCATACTTTAACAATGAATATTTAGTCACTATCAGGCCACCCCATAAGCTGGGGCCCTAGTGGGGGAGTCCGGAGATTCCCAAACGGACATAACAGGCCTAGACCTTGAATAAATCCCTCTCCCCAATGTTACCAGTCATCTCTATCAGGAACAACACAATAGACACCTTTGTGGTAGGACCTTGCCCTCAACATAGATCAACAACAGTAGAGAATCTTCCATCTTCTGAGGGAGGAAGGATAACAAACTCTATGCTCCACCTGAGGAAGATGGGTCCTGAAATTGAGGCAGCTTGGAACGTTCCTACTCATGACCACAGAATGTGAGCTCAGACCTACAGGGATACAGAGGTCATATAGGCTCCTAAGATGAATATGGGCCCCAGATCACATAAAATCAATGGGGTTTATAGTCAACAATATTTATACAACTTTCCCATATTTGGGAGCTACTCTCTTCCCAGATCCAGCTTTCTGGTCCTTTTTCCAGCCATGGCATCATTTCCCCAGACAATAACTTGGATCCACCTACATATCAGGTTTCAGGCTCAGAGGAAATAAATAGTATAGTCATGGTCCTTTGGAATATAACTAAAATAGGCCTACTAGCTATCTATAAAACGAAGACCTCCCCTAACTCTTCATCTGCACTATTCCAGCCTTTAGGTTCATGATTAGTCAACAATTTGTTTGGCTTTATATGTTAACTCTCTTTTTAGCCACCAGGTTAGATGCTAGAATGATGCCAACCAGACTTCCCTGGACAGACAATCCTACCAATGTGTCCTGATACCCCAATTCCCCACAGCAGGCCCCACTAGGGAAAAAGAGAAACATTCTGGGAGTATGGGTTGACCTGCCAACACCCATGTTCAGCAGGAAAGCAATTACAGAAGCCAGATCTTCCACCTTCTGCACCCCATAATGACCTTGGGTCCATACTCCCAGAGGGATAAAGATTAGGGAAACTATCTGAAGAGGAAATGGGATATAGAGTTCTGGTAGTGGAAACTGTGTGGAGTTGTTCCCTTTTATCCTATGGTTTTGTTAGTGTTTCTTTTTTTTTATTTATTTAAGAAAGGATTAATTAACAAAACCATAGGGTAGGAGGGGTACAACTCCACACAATTCCCACCACCCAATCTCCATATCCCACCCCCTCCCCTCATAGCTTTCCCATTCTCCATCCCTCTGGAAGCATGGACCCAGGGTCATTGTGGGTTGCAGAAGGTAGAAGGTCTGGCTTCTGTAATTGCTTCCCCGCTGAACATGGGCGTTGACTGGTCGGTCCATACTCCCAGTCTGCCTCTCTCTTTCCCTAGTAGGGTGTGTCTCTGGGGAAGCTGAGCTCCAGGACACATTGGTGGGGTCTTCAATCCAGGGAAGCCTGGCTAGCATCCTGATGGCATCTGGAACCTGGTGACTGAAAAGAGAGTTAACATACAAAGCCAAACAAATTGTTGAGCAATCATGGACCCAAAGCTTGGAATAGTGGAGAGGAAGTGTTAGGGAGGTACCCACTGCAAGCTCTAGTGTACTTCTGCTTTCAGGTATATATTTTGCAGTAGTTTATAGATACCTGTGAAGATATGCTCTCTCTCACAGAAACTGGTGTATATCTAGGTTTTGGGACTTTGTTAGAAAGTGAACCACCTGAGATGGAATTAGAGTATACTATGAAAGGAAAGGTCTCACCCAAGTAATGAAGCTGAAGGGTTGTCATTCCACATGTGAAGTCTCTGGACACAGTCTGAGGTGAAGCATGTTGAGGTGGCAATCGTTGCGTTGGTTAGGTTGTGATCGGCGGATGCAATATTATTTGGTATGGATTGGGAGAGCCATACGGGAAAGTGGGCCCTATCCAAGGGTTCCAGGACTGGGGGAAGTAGGGGCTCTATAGTGGAGATGTGAGGTTCCTGCTATCTTAGGGTTCAAAAGATAGTTAATGTTAATCGATAGTTAATGTTATCATCACATTATTTGGTAATTGGGTTAACTTTGAAAAGTCCTTTTGTTAGGGTTTGCTGTACAGTACCCAGTATCCTGTACATAGCTGTGCTATTGGATGCTTCTGATCTACTTGGTCTAGGCTTTTGAGAGAGTCCGCATATCAAATACACAGCCTATATATTAAAAAGATTCAGTTTGTGTTTTGAAAAACTTTGAGACATACAATTGATTTTCCCCCTCTCATATTAATTAACTGGTGATTTATATGACTACATTTTACTAGGAGTGTACATAAACAGCATTCCCACCACCAAAAGACTGTGACCCATCCCTCCCACCCACTCCCACCCCCCCACTGGCCCAGGAAGCTGCATGTCTACCCCTCACCACAGGGTTTTTACTTTGGTGCCCTATAGTGTTTCCTTTTTATAAAAAAAAAAAAAAAAAAAAGAATAGGGGACCTTCCAATGGAGAGGATGGGATATGGAACTCTGATGGTGGGGACCATATGTAATCACACCACCTGTTAAATCCTTCCAATCTTGTAAATAAATATTAAATCACTAATTAAAAAATAAAACATTTTTGTAATTAGAAAAGGGAGAATAAAGTTGCATGAAGTTTGGACTACTTGTTTGCAAATTGTTGTAGTATTTGTATGACTGTTATGGCTGGTTATTGGTTATTGCTATTAATCCCCAACTATGTCTATTTTATATATTCAAATTTATCAAAGGTATGAAAAATGTGCCAATAGATTCTGATACTCTGTGTGTTAGGAGTGGTCCTGACACAGAGAGCAGAAACCTAAGGAAGTCTGTGCTGAAGAGGATCACAGGCAGGACCAACTTTGTTCCTTCGTTTCCTTTTTTGCCTCCAGGGTTATCACTGAGGCTCAGTGCCAGCACTACAAATTCACTGCTCCTGGTAGCTATTTTTTCCATTTCATTGGATAGGACAGAGATAAATTTAGGGAGGAGGGGGAGGTATAGAAGAAGAGAGTAAAATAGACAACTGCAGATCTGTATCACCTCTTATGAAGTTTCCCCTGCAGTAGGTAGTTGGAGGTTTAAACCCAGATCCTTGCCCCAGTCCTTGTGTTGGTATTATGTGTGCTTAACCAGGTGTGTCAACACCTAGCCAACTTCCTTCATTTCTTTAGAGTTTCCAGCATGGAGAGAAGAGTCAGCAATATAGGAACAACTGCATTAGTATCACTATTATTTATATACTATGTCACTCAGAAGGTATCATATATATATATATATATATATATATATATACTGTTACTGAGGAAAACATTATCCCTAACTCATCATTTTCCATCACTGCAGGTTCAGGATACTGAACAGACCTAATATTTGGCTAAATTATCTTAGAGTATAATTAGGGAACTGTGTGAAGGTTCTCACCCTAATTAAAAACATTATAAGGGAGTTAAAGTAAGGCCATGCATTTGGGAACGCCAGCCAAGAGCCTAATGATGAAAATTTACCATTGGGCTTTACAATCAAAAACAAGAGCTAATTTGGTAGACAAATCTACCTAGAGTTATTTTTATAGCACTGCTCCAACTCATTCTGTCACCTAATGATCCTGTACTGGGAACACTTGACACGGGAGAAGTTTGAAAATGCCTGGAAGGAGGGAAAAAAGTTTTAAATTTAACTAGGCCTAAACTGGGTTAGTTACATGTAATTGACATGTAACTAACATGTCAATTCCACTGTAGTGGAATCAAAAAGTCAGAGTGTGAGCCTCAGTGTTACCATTTACTACAGGGGCAACAAGGGACAATTTATGAACCTCTCAGGACCTTAATTTTATTGACCATAGAAAATAAGACCACACCTTCACCTAATAAGATAATGGAGAATAGAGGGGCCAGGTGGTGGTGCACCTGGTTGAATGCACGTTACAATACGCAAGGACCCAGGTTCGAGCCCCAAGGACTCAGGTTTGAGCCCCCCGGTCCGCACCTGCAAGGGGAAAGCATTGCGAATGGTGAAGCAGTGCAGCAAATGTCTCTCTGTCTCTCACCCTCTCTTTCTCCCCCCATTATCTCAATTTCTGGCTTTCTCTATCCAATAAATAATGACAATTTTTTAAAAAATAAAAACAATGAAAAATAAAATTTGGCATGGTGTCAGGGATTTTGTAAAGGCTGGTTATCATTATTAATGCTCAACAAGCTATAAACTTTAGAAGGAAAAGAAGCTGTTATTATGCCAAAGAACATCAGTGCTTACTGCTCCTAGTGTAACAGCAAGAATTGGACATTTAAGACATGGTTGGCTTTTTTCTGTACTTTAAATGAGATCGTCCCAGATGACCCAAAGTCTTACCTCCCCAGAGCCCTACCTTACTAGGGAAATGTAGAAACAGGTTGGGGGTATGGATATACCTTCCAAAGCCCATGTCCAGTGGAGAATCAATTACAGAAGTCAGAACTACCTGCATCCCATAAAGAATTTTGCCCCAGGGATTCGGGCACAAGGACTGGCTTTAGGATCCTGGTTCATGTCCCCAGTTCCCCACTTGCAGGGGAGTCACTTCACAGGCGGTGAAGCAGGTCTGTAGGTGTCTATCTTTCTCTCCCCTCTCTGTCTTCCCTTCCTCTCTCCATTTCTCTCTGTCCTAACAACATCAATAGCAACAATAATAACTACATTTACTACAGGGGCAACAAGGGACAATTTATGAACCTCTCAGGACCTTAATTTTATTGACCATAGAAAATAAGACCACACCTTCACCTAATAAGTCAATAGCAACAATAATAACTACAACAACAATGAAAAACAACAAAGAAAAAAAAAGGTAAAATAAATAAATAAACATAAAAATAAGAATTTTGCTCCATGATGCCAGAGGGATAAAGAATAGGGAAGCTTCCAATGTAAAAGATGGGACACAGAACTCTGGTGGTGGGAACTGTGTGGAATTATACCCCAGTTATGTTACAATCTTGTTAATCAGTATTAAATAATTAATAAAAATTAAAATAAATAAATAAATGTATTGTCCCAATACCTTTTGTTTTGTGTTAAGAAACTGCAAACTTGTGTGGTCCAGGAGGTGGCACAGTGGATAAAGCACTGTACTTTCAAGCATGAGGTCCTGAGTTCAATCCCCAGTGGCACATGTCTGGTTCCTTCTCTCTCTCCTCCTATCTTTCTCATTAATAAATAAATAAAATAAAATAAAATAAGAAACTGCAAACCACAGGAAAGCTTCCAGTGGAGGACATGGGATGTGGAACTCTGGTGGTGGGAATTGTGTGGAATTGTACCCCTCTTAACCAACAGACTTGTTGATCATAACTAAATCAATAAAAAAAAAAGAAATGGCAAATATTTATCTAATGTCTAAATCAACGTGGCTCATGCCACACTGGACATTTTCTTTTTTTATCAAGATCCAATTCTGCAGGGATGACTGATAGCTGGTGATAAGAGGCTAGTGCTCTGAAGAGTTGAATCCTCCTTTGTTTGCTTGACTTTCTTTTCTTTTCTATTCTTTTCTTTCCTCTTCTTTTACTGCTGGGATCAGATCCAGACAGTGGCAGTGTGATCTCCTCAGAAATCTATAGAAGATCAGCTGCTCTCCAAGTAGAATCCAGTTTGAGGGTTTTGCTTGCCTTAGGCCTCCTCTAACTCCAAAGCACCCATCAACCTAAATGTTACCACCATGCCCCTTTGGTTTTTCTTCCAAGTGAACCCCAATAGTCTTTCCCTGATTACATATGTGTGTGTGTATTTTTTTTAACCAGGCCTAGCATTAACTAGTGTGTATGTGTGTTTAGCATAAAAAAATTACCTTAAGAACCAGAACCAAAGGGGGGGGGGAAACAGTGGTTCTCAGTCTGATCCCCTGAAACAGCATCACCAACATCATGTGGGAACGTTTTAGAACTACACATTTTGTGGTTGATTCACCTTCTTCGCCTCATCTTGGATGGAGCTTGAAGGAACCATGTGAAGTGAGATCAGCCTGAAAGAAAAGGATGAATATGGGATGATCTCAGTCATAGAAGTTGAAAAATAAGAACAGAAAGGAAAACACAAAGCATAACTTGGACTGGATTCAATGTATTGCACCAAAGTAAAGGATTCTGGGGAGAGGTATGCCTGTGTCCTGAAACATGATGGTGGAGGAGGACATGGGGGTGGGTGGGAGGGGGTGATTGTTATGTGGAAAACTGAGAAATGTTACTTTACCAACTACTGTATTTCACTGTCAATTGTAAACCATTAATACATCCAATAAAGTAGGGGAAAAAAGAATTGCACATTTTGGAGTTCATCTTAAACCATGTGAATCAGAACTTCCTCTGTGCACAGAGTCCTGCAAAAGTCTTCCATATGATTTTGATGCATGTTTACCTTTGAAGGCCACTTAAGTAAAATGAAGTTTATATTTAAGCTGTGTCTTACATTTTTTCACTTTTTTACAGTTTTTATAAATCATATATATACATATAATATATATATGTGTGTATATGTATATATTGCCTCTAGGGTTATTGCTAGGGCTCAGTGCCTCCACTATGAATACACTGCTCCTATAGACCATCTTTTTTTTCATTGTTATTGTTGTTACTGTTATTGTTTTTACTACTGTTGGTTGTTGGATAGGACAGACAGAAATTGAGAGAGAATGGAGAAACAGAGAGTGGGAGAGAAAGATACCTGCAGACCTGCTTCACAGATTGCGAAGTGATCCCCCTGCAGGTGGGAAGCCAGGGGCTTGAAACCCAGATCCTTGTGCTTCACACTATGTGTGCTTAATCCTGTGCACTACCTCCCAGCCTCCAATAATTATATATTTTTAAGAGAGCACAAAGGAGATTCTTTCACATTTGGCATATACAGTGTAGGGATTAAACTTGTTGCTCCAGGCATGCCGAGCTGTGAGCTTTCCCCTGAGCTATTCTTGACTCAAGCCTGTGTTTCTGCAGTCTGTTTGTTATCGTTGTTTTAATATTTTGTTTATTTTAATGAGAGAGAAATCAAAATAGTACTCAGCACTGGCTTATGGTAATTTTGGGGATTGAACCTGAGACCTCAGAGCCTTATGCATGAAAGCTATTTTGCAGAGGTGGGGTGGTAGCGCAATGAGTTAAGCACACATGGCGTGAAGTGCAAGGACCAGGAGTCAGGATCACGGTTGGAGCCTCTGGCTCCCCACCTGCAGGGGGGGTCACTTCCCAAGTAGTGAAGCAGGTCTGCAGGTGTTTATCTTTCTCTCTCCTTCTCTGTTGTCCCCTCCTCTCTCCAGTTCTCTCTGTTTTATCCAATAACAATGACATCAATAACAACAATAATAACCACAGCAACTTTAAACAAGGGCAACAAAAGGGAAAAAAAATAGCCTCCAGGAGCAGTGAATTCGTAGTGCAGGCACTGAGCCCCAGCAATAACACTGGAGGCAAAAAAAAAAAAAAAAAAAAGAAAGAAAGAAAGAAAAAGAAAGTTATTTTGCAGAACCATTAAGATGTTTGCCCATCCCAGTCCAAATGAATGTTTTTAATAGCAACTAAAGGGGCTTAGGTTAGGCAAAAGGAAGCCTTTTGCCAGAGAACTAATATTATTTGGCAATATTAAAGTCTAAATTGTTAGGACTTAATAAGACAAGAGTTACACACTGGAGAGAGCCTTATATAACTACAAGGCATATAATTCAAGTGTTTATCTTCCCCATCCAGCTATAAGCTCCAGAAAGTCAGAACCACTATGAGTTCTTAGTGAAGGCATATAAGTCAGTGCTGATTCTGTTACACTACAGTAACAAGACAACCTGAAATGTCAGTGGCATTAAACAACAAAAGTTTATTTCTTACTGACATTACTCATTTATCAAGAGTTGTTGAGTTTCTGGTCCCAGGTCTTTCCTCACTCCAGAATGGCAGAAAATTCACCACTAGGAGCACCACCAAATTGCTCTGTGCTCTGGCAGCAGTTAAGGGATCATGGCTTCTTGCAGTTCTTTTTCACTTCTTTTTTTTTTAAATTTATTTATAAAAAGGAAACATTGACAAAACCATAGAATAAGAGGGGTACAACTTCACACAATTCCTACCACCAAGACCTCTGTATCCCATCCCCTCCCCTGATAGCTTTCTTATTCTTTAACCCTCTGGGAATACAGACCCAAGATCATTGTGGGATGCAGAAGGTTGAAGGTCTAGCTTCTGTAATTTCTTCCCCTCTGAACATGGGCGTTGACAGGTCAGTCCATACTTGCAGCCTGTCTCTTTCCCTCCCTAGTGGGGATGGGATCTGAGGAAGCAAAGCTCCAAGGCACATTGGTGGGGTTGTCTGTCCAGGGAAGTCTGGTTGCATCCTGGTGGCTGAAAAGAGAGTTAACACACAAAGCCAAACAAATTGTTGAACAGTCATGGACCTAAAGGCTGGAATAGTGCAGATGAAGAGTTGGGGGGGGGTCCTCCATTTTAAAGATAGCTAGTAGGCATATTTTGGTTATATTTCAAAGGGCCTGTAGCTATACTAGGTTTGGTTTTTTTTTCCTGAAAATCTGATATGCAGGTGGATCCATGTTGTTGTCTAGGGAGGTGATGTCATGGCTGGAAAAGGGACAGAAAGTTGAATCAGGGAAGAGAGTAGCTCCCTAATATGGGAAATGGGTATAAATATTGTTGACTATAAACCCCATTGATTTGATGTGATCTGGGGCTCATAATTAGCTTAGGAACCTGTGTGACCTCTGCATCCCTGTAGATCTGAGCTCACATTCTGTGGTCATGAGTAAGAACATTCCATGCTGCCCCAGTATCAACTCATCTTCCTCAGGTGTAGCATAGAGTATGTTGTCCACCCTCCAAGGAAGGATGGAACATTCTCTACCATTGTTGATCCATGTTGAGGGCAAGGTCCTATGATGGCCCACAGAGGGTCTATTTTGTTGTCCCTGATATAAATGACTAGTA
This sequence comes from Erinaceus europaeus, assembly GCF_950295315.1. NCBI lineage: Eukaryota > Metazoa > Chordata > Mammalia > Eulipotyphla > Erinaceidae > Erinaceus > Erinaceus europaeus. The sequence continues at coordinate 98,186,299 of NC_080164.1, read as the reverse complement.
ACAATGGAGAGAGGGATTTATTCGAGTTCTAGGCCCATCAAGTCTCTTTGGGAATCTCAGGATTCCCCAATTAGGGTCCCAGTCTTTTTCACTTCTGTACAAATCTCATTGACCAATGTAATCCAAATGGCCTAGCTGAATTCAGGGTAGGATAGCCTTCCTATTTATCTAAGAAGATGGGGCCAAATATCTGTCAATAATTTATAACTATGCATGCAATGCCAGTCTCTCTAACGTGGCTGTCCTCGTGTTGCAGATAAGAAAATAGACATGAGAAAGTTAGTTGATTTGTCCCACATCCTTCAGCAGGTAAGCACTAGAACAATATTTCTGTCAGTCTGGCTCCAAATTTCATACTGGAAAACAACACTGTCAGAAATGGAAAGAAGAGTAAGAGGATATGGTTTTGCAAGAATTGAGTTCAGCTTTACATAGTTTGGAAACTAATAAGGGAAAAAATCTCCTATAGCTACACAGTGTGAAACTAGAATAGAAGAGAGATAAGAGAACTAGAGATGAATATTGATTGGGATTTTTTGACAGAAAATATATATTCAGTAAAATACTTGTGTGATATGTCTCTGAAGAGAGAAGGGAAGGTGAAAGAAAAGGAAAGAAGAGAAGAGAAAAGAAAAGAGAAGGGAAGGGAAGGGAAAGGAAGGGAAGGGAAGGGAAGGGAAGGGAAGGGAAGGGAAGGGAAGGGAAGGGAAGGGAAGGGAAGGGAAGGGAAGGGAAGGGAAGGGAAGGGAAAGAAAGGAAAGGAAAGGAAAGGAAAGGAAAGGAAAGGAAAGGAAAGGAAAGGAAAGGAAAGGAAAGGAAAGGAAAGGAAAGGAAAATGGAAAGGAAAAAAGAGAAAGCCATGCCTGGAGTATATATGCAGATTGGGGAAGAGACAAAAGGTAATAAAGTTATTAAGAAAGAAAGGAAAAGGAAAAGCTTTCAGCAAGAGCTCAAGGTCAAGATTATCTTTTAAAACAGAATGTTGTAAGATGGTAATAAAAAAAATTGAGGGGATAGATAGTATAATAGTTATGCAAAGAGACTCATGCCTGAGGCTCTGAAGTCCCAGGTTCAACCCCCTGCACTACCATAAACCAGAGCTGAGAAATAACATGGTAAAATCAAATAAACAAAACAAACAAACAAACAAAAACATAGACAGTAAAAATGTTTTAATTCAATAAGTTTTATATCGACACACATAATAATAGTGAAATGGGAGTTACCATAAAGTCCAGGACCAGAAAGGGAGAGGAAACTGTCAGCCACAACACTGAAGTATTTAATAAAAGAAAAAAATATCAATTGAATATCATATTCTGACATTTCCTACTTTACACAGGGAAATGTACAAATGTCTGGGTGCAAGAGGAAGGAGAGGTGGAGAATAAAGAGACAGAGAGACTACAAAGAGGCAATAGGGATGGAATGGATGGTTCCACAGAGCAGACTGCCTGAATGACTTCAATAGACAGCAAGGCCTTTTTTTCCCCTCTGAGATACGGGAAGTATGAGAGGATGAAGAGAAGAAAATTGCTGACTGTAAATAAAGTAAATGACTCTTGAGAGCTCACAGTTGATGACTGCCTCTGCCGTGGGCTAAATCATAGAATATTTCACCTTCCTACATCCAAATATTCAATCTTCCCAGTCCTCACCAAGGTAAGTGTTCCCAGAAAGCACATGTTACTTTATCTTTGTGTGGCAGACATTTCTAAGTCATGACTACAGTACATTTTTATGAGTTTGTTTTGGTTTACAAAAAAAAAATTGCCTTTTCAAGAGACTGACACAATTTAATGTTGGCTTTTTAGTCACTACTAGGTCAACCCAACATCTGGGGCTCTAGTCAGGGAATCCTTGGATTCCCACAGTGATATAATGGGCCTAGACCTCTAACAGATCCCTCTCTCCACTATCACTGGTCATCTTCATCAGAAACATCATCATAAGCCATCCTGTGGACCTCTATTGGACCTTGTCCTAAATGTAGAGCAACAATGGTAAGGACTGCCTCACTCTCCAAAAGGTGGCTAGGTCAACATACTCTGCCACTCAAGGAAGACTGGTCCTGCAATGAGTGAAGCCTAGAATGTTCCTAGCCATGATAACGGATGATGATCTTAGACTGACAGAGACTCAGAGGTTATACAGGCTCCTATGCTAAATATGAATAGATATGGGCCCTAGGTCAGATGATGGGGTTACTGGTATTTATATATTTTCCTCATAGTTGGGAGATACTCTCTGCTCTTATCTAGCTTTCTAGTCCTATTCTCAACTCTGACACCATCTTCCCAGGCAATATTTTAACCCTCCTGAATCCTAGCTATTGGGATCAGGGAAAAATTACCAAAGTCAAGGGCCTCTTGGAACATACCTAAAATGAACTTGCTAGCTTCTTCCCACATGAATACCCCTAGTTTCATCTTCTGATGCCTACCTTTGGGTTCCTGATTACTAAACAGTTTATTCTGCTTTATATCTTACTGCCTTTCAGCCACCAAATTGTAGGCACTACCATGAGGCCATCCTGACATCCCTGGGCAGATGAATTCACCAATGTGTCCCAGATACTCACATCTCCAGAGTCCTACCCCACTAGGGAAAGACATAAACAGGCTGAGGATATGGATCTACCTGCCAACACCCATGCTCAGTGGAGAAGCACTTACAGAAGCCAGACCTTTCAGTTTCTGAACCCCATAAAGAATTATGGTCCATTGAAGTAGGGCACCAAAGTAAAAATCTCTGAGTTGAGGGAGAGGGTAGAAGTTTGGCTTCACTGGGGGAGGAGAGGATGGGATGGGACACAGTTTTTGAGTGGTGGGAATGGTGTTTATGCACACTCCTATTAATTTGTAGTCATATAATTCACTAATTAATATGAGAGGGGAAATTTGAATAAATGTATCAAACATTTTAATGCACAGACCATAGGCTGAGTCTTTGATATGTTGACTCTCTTAAAAGCTTAGACCAACCTAAATGCACCACTCACAGACAAAGAAATCAAAACAGTTATTAAGAATCTCCCCAACAACAAAAGTCCTGGACCAGATGGCTTCACAAACCAATTCCATAAAACCTTCAGGAAATTGTTAATACCTATACTTCTAAAGCTTTTCCACAAGATTGAAGAAATAGGAACACTCCCTTCCACCTTCTATGAAGCTAACATCACCCTGATACCAAAAGCAGATAGGAACACAACAAAAAAGGAAAATTACAGACCAATGTCTCTGATGAACATAGATGCCAAAATATTAAACAAGATCCTGGCCAACCTGATACAGCAGTATATCAAAAAGATTGTTCATCATGACCAAGTGGGATTTATCCCAGGAATGCAAGGCTGGTACAACATACGTAAATCAATCAGTGTCATTCACCACATCAATAAAAGCAAAACCAAAAACCACATAATTATCTCAATAGATGCAGAGAAAGCCTTTGACAAAATCCAACACCCATTCATGCTCAAAACACTATAAAAAAATGGGAATAGATAGGAAATTCCTCAAGACAGTGGAGTCCATATATATCAAACCTACAGCCAACATCATACTCAATGGACAGAAGCTGAAAGCATTCCCCCTCAGATCAGGAACTAGACAGAGATGTCCACTATCACCATTACTCTTCAGCACAGTATTGGAAGTTCTTGTCATAGCAATCAGGCATGAGAAATAAATCAAAGGAATACAGATTGGAAGGGAAGAAGTCAAGCTCTCACTATTTGCAGATGATATGATAGTATACATTGCCACATCCCCTTCCATCCCAGCTGTTTGACAGAGTCACATCTGGGAGAAGCCCACTTCAGAGAAGGAATCTTCCTAGAATAAGATGTGGCATAATAAGGGGAATAATGTTCTTGATAGAAATTACTGAGAAGATGAATTGTGAAATACAACTCCAGAAACCACCCTGAGAAAACTGTAAACAATCCCTCTTGTCAGAAATTGCCAGACAATATTCCACAAACAAACACAATGGAGATTTTATGAAAGCATTACAAAAGGCTGAGCTGTTAGCTCTTTGGTCTACTCAAGCACCTAAACAAACCCCAACCCTACAAGAATAAGAAAACTAATAAAAGAAAGATAGTTCCTAAAGCACAGGGACCCCCATGGATAGATTACAAGTTTAATGGGAAACTCTGGTATCCACTTAAGTCTAGAGGGTTACAGAGAGTTCCTGGCCCTCCATTGCCCTATACAGGAGCATATGATGAGAAAGACATTCATTGGGTAAACATAGATGGAGTAAGAACAATGTATTCTCAGGGTTCATGGAAAGATTGGCTAGACAAGGTCCACCATGATATAATAAATTAGATATATGCTATATTAGGTATAATAAAGGTTATTGTGCACTGTTACAATACAATGTGTTTATCACCTTTTTAAAGGAAATTATAAGAAACTTTTAAAAGGTTACTTTAATTTTACTGTAACTCTTGCCACAAACAGCTTTACTGAAAAATATTTTTTAAAAGCTTCCTTGCTTGAATAAATCACATGGACATCAGACCTCGAGTCTGTTGCTCTCAATTTCACTCACATTTTTGTGTTTGGTCTCATTCTTCTCTGCCACTGCCCTAACCTCACCTTCGGGGACTCCTGACCCACTGCAGCTGGAGTGCAGTAATACATAGAAAAACCTAAAGAATCCAGCAGAAAACCACGGGAAATTATTAGGCAATATAGCAAGGTGTCAGGCTACAAAATCAATGTACAGCAGTTTATCAGTTGAGACACCACCTCCAGTCTGCTCCACCAACAAGGTGACAGCTGAAGGGAGGAGAGGACTCCCCAGAGACTCACCAAGTGCAACTCTGAGTCTCCATTGCTACTACCCTCAGAATCTGGAGCAGCAACAGGGAGGGACACCAGGGGACAGAGATCTAACCAGGAAACTCAGGTGAAGACCTATACCTTGGTGGCATAGACTTGTGAAAGTCTCTTTGCATAACCACTGGATTATCTCTGCCACACCCTGCTTTATCTCTTGGTCAGGAGTCAGTGATTAAGCTTCTTCTTCTTCTAGCGTTTGCCCTTCTTCTGTAGCCAGTCAACAGCGTCAGGTTGAGCCTGATGTAAAGTTTCGAGACCTCCTTTGAATCTGGAAAGGTGGCAGTCGTTGACTATGTGGGGCGATGTTGCTAAGAACTGGCAGCCATGGAACCAGGGTGGAACGGATGGTTCCAGAAATTATCCTCATGGAGGAATATAATTTGGAATCGACCAAGTGGACATGGGGGCTACGGAACCATACTGGGGCACAGTATTCTGCAGTGCAATAGCATAATGCCAGAGATGATGATTGTAGTGTGGAAGCGCTCGCACCCCATGAGGAGCTGGCCAGTCTTGCAATGATGTTATTCCTCGTGCCCACCTTTGCTGCAGTTTTTATGAGATGTTCGTGAAATGACAGAGTGCGATCAAGAGTAATGCCAAGATAGACTGGCTGGGCTTCATGCCGGATTCTCGTATGGCCAAGCTGCACATTAAGCTCACACGAGGCCGAGGCATGGTGTAGACGGAAAACAGATGATACCGTTTTTGCAGTGCTAGGGATTAGTCGCCATTTTTTACAGTAATCAGATATCAGAGACATGTCTTTCGTGAGTGTTTCCTCGAGGATGTCGAACTTTGATGCCTGAGTTGCACAGCAGATGTCATCGGCGTAGATGAACTTCCTTGAAGAAGTTTCTGGGAGGTCATTGATGTAAATATTAAATAGCGTAGGAGCCAGAACAGAGCCCTGGGGGAGGCCACTTGAGACAAGTCTCCATCTGCTAGACTTGTCACCCAGATGCACCCGGAATCTTCTGTTTTGGAGAAGAAATGATATAGTGTTGGCCACCCATGGAGGCAGGCATCTTGAGATCTTGACTAGGAGACCACGGTGCCAGACCGTGTCATAGGCTGCTGTAAGATCAACAAAGACAGCACCTGTCTTTAAATTCTTCTGGAATCCATTTTCAATGTAAGTTGAGAGGGCCAGGGCTTGTTCGCAGGTAGATCTTCCTGGGTGGAAACCAGCTTGGGTGGGTGATAGGAATTTCTCTGTAAGATGAGAAATACATGACAGAAGCTGCCTCTCAAGGAGTTTGTAACACACGGAGAGGAGAGAAATTGGTCTATAGCTGGCGGCCAGTGTTGGGTCTTTCTTTGGTTTCAAAACCGCTATAATCTTTGCACGACGCCAAACTTTGGGCATAGACTCAGATTCCAAGATGTGGGACAGGAATGAAGCAAGCCACTTCTTTGCCGCGGGACCCAGGTTAAGAATGAGTTCTGGGGTGATGTTATCATAGCCAGCAGCTGTTCCTGGTTTAACCCTCTTCAAAGCGTCTTCCACTTCAGACAGTGTAAAGGGAGAGAGTTTTGGAGATGGACAAGATAACCGGAAATGGGATGACCACTCATGGGAAATTTCTCTTTTCCAGACTGGGTCGATCTTAGCACGTCCAGCTTGAGTTAGGTGACTGGCCACTGAGTTTGGAGATACGGGAGGATGGGAGACGGGAGGGGGTTGGCTACCGGCACCCAGTCTGTGAAGAAGCTTCCAGGCCTTCCTACTTGAGTGGGTGAAGTTCAGACTTTCCGTGAGTTGTTGCCAGTTGTTGCTGCATCCAGGGAGGCAATGAGATGGTCAGCCACATCTGGGTCGCCCGACTCATCATACTGCTTTAGTAGTTGCTCACATTCAGCATCAAGACAAGGCATATAGTTAGCACGTCTACCATGAGGAATGGCTTGGGAAGCTGCTTTGAAGATGGCTTGGCGGAAGCGCCTGTAGGAATCTTCAGAGGGGATAGAGTTAATTGGAATTGCAGGAATAGATTTGTTGGTAAGATCACTGAACAGATGCCAGTTTGCTTTCCCAAAGTTCCATCTTAGTTTCTCTGAGCACCAAATCAGTGGGAGCTGGAGACCAATGTGGATGATAGCTGGGCGGTGATTAAGCTGATGCCTATTGATAGTTTAAAAGCCCTCAGGCTCCCATAGCCAACAGGGAAGAAAAAAAAAAGAGGTTTTTAAACCACTGAGCTCCAACTCAGGGATTAAAATACTACTGAAACAACTGTTAACTACTACCTCTGTGAACCCTTTAATTAATTTACTTAGACACAAGTCAATCCAGGCAATAGTGATCAGTAATTTGAAAAGTACTGATAAAGGGAACTCATAACATAATATATAAAATGGTTAAAGCAAAAAGAAGAAATATTGGAGAATTGAACCAGGACAAGAGTCCAGCTAAAAGTCTTCCAGAGGGTGAAGCACAAAATAACAAGTTCAACATCCAAACATTAGCTAAGGAAATAATAACAGGAGTGAGTAAAGAATTTGAAAAAATTGTAATCAGAAATACAAGAACAACAAATGAGACTATGGAAGAAAATACTAATTATCTCATGGTTATTAGAGAGCTGAAAGCTGAAATCACTGAGCTAAGAACGCAACTAGCTGAACAAGCTAAAACAGTATCAGAACAGGGAAACAAAATAGATGAACTCCAGAAAACAGTAGAGGGCAGAGAGAAAATAGAATCAATGAGGCTGAAGACAGAATTAGCGAGATTGAGGATGAATTAGAGACAACTAAAAAAGAAGTAAGAAATCTCAAAAAGAGATTAAGAGATGCTGAAAATAACAACAGAGTGCTATGGGATGACTTCACAAGAAACAATATACACATTATTGGCATACCAGAGGAAGAAAGAGAAGGAGATTCTATGAACAACTATATGCCACCAAGCTAGAGAACCTGGAAGAAATGGACAATTTCCTAGATACCTACCAACATCCAAAACTAAGTAAAGAGGAAGTGGATAACATGAGCAGGCCCATCACAGCCAATGAAATTGAAACAGTTATCAAAAATCTCTCCAAAAATAAAACTCCTGGACCAGATGGTTTTACAAATGAATTTTACAAGACCTTCAAAGAAGAACTAATACCTCTACTTTTAAAAGTCTTCCAGAAGATTGAAGACACTGGAATACTCCCTGCCAGCTTCTATGAAGCCAACATCACCCTGATACCAAAAGCAGACAGGGACACAACCAAAAAAGAAAATTACAGATCAATATCTCTGATGAACATAGATGCTAAAATATTGAACAAAATTCTAGCCAACAGGATACAGCAGTATATCAAAAAGATTGTTCATCATGACCAAGTGGGGTTTATCCCAGGCATGCAAGGTTGGTTTAATATACTTAAATCAAGCAATGTGACCCACCACATCAACAAAAGCAAGACCAAAAACCACATGGTCATATCAATAGATGCAGAGAAAGCCTTTGACAAAATACAACATCTCTTTATGATCAAAACAATACAAAAAATGGAAATAGATGGAAAACTCCTGTAGATAGTGGTGTCTATATATAGCAAACCTACAGCCAATATCATACTCAATGGTGAAAAACTGGAAGCATTTCCACTCAGATCAGGTACTAGACAGGCTGCCCACTATCACCATTACTATTCAACATAGTGTTGGAAGTTCTTGCCATAGCAATCAGGCAGGAGCAAGGAATTAAAGGGATACAGATTGGAAGAGAAGAAGTGAAACTCTCCTTATTTGCAGATGACATGATAGTATACATGGAAAAACCTAAGGAATCCAGCAAGAATTTTTTGGAGATCATTAGGAAATACAGTAAGGCGTCAGACTATAAAATTAACATTCAAGGGAGTCGGGCAGTGGCGCAGTGGGTTAAGCACACGTGGCACAAAGCGCAGGGACCTGCGTAAGGATCCCGGTTCGAGCCCCTGGCTCCCCACCTGCCGGGGAGTTGCTTCACAGGTGGTGAAGCAGGTCTGCAAGTGTCTATCTTTCTCTCCCCTCTCTCTCTGTCTTCCCCTCCTCTCTCCATTTCTCTCTGTCCTATCCAACAACAAAGCAACGTCAACAATGGCAATAATAACTGCAATGAGGCTCCAACAACTAGGGCAACAAAAAGGGGGAAAAATGGCCTCCAGGAGCGGTGGATTCATGGTGCAGGCACCGAGCCCAGCAATAACCCTGGAGGAAAAAAAAAAAATTAACATTCAAAAGTCAATGATATTCCTCTATGCAAACACTAAGTTAGAAGAAATTGAAATCCAGAAATCAATTCCTTTTACTATAGCAACAAAAACAATAAAATATCTAGAAGTAAATCTAACCAAAGAAGTGAACGACTTGTATACTGAAAATTATGAGTCACTACTCAAAGAAATTGAAAAAGACACAAAGAAGTGGAAAAATATTCCATGTTCATGGGTTAGAAGAATTAATATCATCAAAATGAATATATTACCCAGAGCCATCTACAAATTTAATGCTATACCCACCAAGATCCCAAGCACATTTTTTAGGAGAATAGAAAAAATGCTACAGATGTTTATCTGGAACCAGAAAAGACCTAGAATTGCCAAAATAATCTTGAGAAAAAAGAACAGAACCGGAGGCATCACACTCCCAGATTTCAAACTGTATTATAGGGCCATTGTCATCAAAACTGCTTGGTACTGGAACATGAATAGACACACTGACCAGTGGAATAGAATTGAGAGCCCAGAAATGAGGCCCCACACCTATGGTCATCTAATCTTTGACAAAGGTGCCCAGACTATTAAATGGGGAAAGCAGAGTCTCTTCAACAAATGGTGTTGGAAACAATGGCTTGAAACATGCAGAAGAATGAAACTGAATCACTGTATTTCACCAAATACAAAAGTAAATTCCAAGTGGATCAAGGACGTGGATGTTAGACCAGAAACTATCAGATACTTAGAAGAAAATATTGGCAGAACTCTTTTCTGCATAAATTTTAAAGACATCTTCAATGAAAGGAATCCAATTACAAAGAAGACTAAGGCAAGTATAAACCTATGGGAGTACATCAAATTAAAAAGCTTCTGTACAATGAAAGAAACCACTATCCAAACCAAGAGACCCCTAACAGAATGGGAGAAGATCTTTACTTGCCATACATCAGACAAGAGTTTAATAACCAACATATATAAAGAGCTTGCCAGACTCAACAACAAGACAACAAATAACCCCATCCAAAAATGGGGGGAGGACTTGCACAGAATATTCACCACAAAAGAGATCCTAAAGGCCGAGAAACACATGAAAAAATGCTCCAAGTCTCTCATTGTCAGAGAAATGCAAATAAAGACAACAATGAGATATCACTTCAGTCCTGTGAGAATGTCATACATCAGAAAAGGTAACCACAGCAAATGCTGGAGAGGGTGTGGGGTCAAAGGAATCCTCCTACACTGCTGGTGGGTGTCGTTCTGCGTCGCGGAGGAGAGAGAGAGGAGGTCCGGAGTGAAGAGGAAACACAAATCTTTATTTGTGCTGGCACCTCTGAGTTGGGTGCGAGAGAAACAGGTTGGGCCATGTGGAGGTAGCGAAAATGGCTGCCTCATGCAGTAACCTTTCCTGCGTCTAAACACCAAGGTGAAGCGCCAGCAAGAGAGAAGTGAAGTACCAGCAAGAAAGAGCTGAAGCACCGGCAAGAGAGGTGAAGCGCTGGCAAGAGAGGGAGGCGCAGAAGAAGAAGGGCTTTTATAGGAACAGCTTTTGAGAGAATGGGAAGGGGGAGGAGTAACCATAGCACTCCAGGATAGGATAATAACTCTCATGAGAATGGGAGGGGGGAGGAGTAACCAAAGCACTCCAAATATCGAGGGGGAAATAGACAATGCCCTGAGGGCACAACATGGCACAGGCACTCCGAGAATGTCCCAACTCTCAGGGAAACTAGCAGTAGCCTGAGGGGACAACATGGCAGATGTGACTGCATCTGCACAATTTCCCAGCAGTTGGGAATGTCAATTGGTCCAACCTCTGTGGAGAACTCTCAGAAGGCTAGAAGTGGACCTACCCTATGACCCTGCAATTCCTCTCCTGGGGATATATCCTAAGGAACCCAGCACATCCATCCAAAAAGATCTGTGTACACATATGTTCTTGGCAGCACAATTTGTAATAGCCAAAACCTGGAAGCAACCCAGGTATCCAACAACAGATGAGTGGCTGAGCAAGTTGTGGTATATATACACAATGGAATACTATTCAGTTGTAAAAAACGGTGACTTCACCGTTTTCAGCTGATCTTGGATGGACCTTGCAAAATTCATGTTATGTGAAATAAGTCAGAAACAGAAGGATGAATATGGGATGATCTTACTCTCAGGCAGAAGTTGAAAAACAAGATCAGAAACGAAAACACAAGTAGAACCTGAAATGTAATTGGCACATCCCACCAAAGTAAAAGACTCTGGAGTGGGTGGGTGGGGAGAATACAGGTCCATGAAGGATGATAAATGACATAGTGGGGGTTGTATTGTTAAATGGGTAACTGGGGAATGTTATGCATGTACAAACTATTGTATTTACTGTTGAATGTAAAACATTAATTCCCCAATAAAGAAATAAATTTTAAAAAATAGAACAACGAACACACTTTCCGACCCATCTTGGATGGAGCTAGAAGGAATTATGTTAAGTGAGCTAAGTCAGAAAGATAAAGATGAGTATGGGATGATCCCATTCATAAACAGAAGTTAAGAAAGAATAACAGAAAGGGAAACTCAAAGCAGTATCTGACTAAATTTGTAGTAGGGCACCAAAGTAAAAAGCCTGGGTTGAGGGTGAGGGTGGATGTTCAGCTTCATGGGGTGGGGGAGAGGGTGTAGGGGGGGATGGGATGGGACATAGTCTTTTGATGGCGGGAATGGTGTTTATGTACACTCCTATTAATTTGTAGTCATATAAATCACTATTCAAGTACCATGAGAGGGGAAAAACTGATTGAATGTCTCAAACTTTTTAAAGCACAGACTGAGTCAATATATATTGACTCTCTTAAAAGCTTAGACCAGGGAGAACAAAAGCAACCAGTAGCATAGCTATGTGCAAACAATGTCAAAGGACATAAAATATGGTGAGGGTGTGTATGATATAGCAAATCCTAACAAATGGATTTTTCAAAGTTAACCCAACTGCCAAACAATATGATTATTGAAATAACTATCTACTGTCTTCTTAAATCCTAAGACAACAGGAATCTCCCGCTTCCTCTATAGAGCCTATATTTCTCCCAATCCTGGAACCTCTGACAGTGTTGTCTGGGGTGCTGAGCAACACAGTAGTGCATGCTGTATTGCCTTGCCTGAGCATAATCCTAGTGGCTCGATATATAACTTGAATGTTCAATTTGTTTGGAATTTTTTTCTAAGTTCTCTCATCTATCAAGTGTGCTATTCTGCTGTTACATTACAAATGACTTTTAAAACCCAATTCAAAGACTTTCCATTTGGTTTGGGTACAGTAATTTTATTTCAAGCTGGAGAGTTGTGACTATTTGACCGACTATTTTACTTGGATGATTTTTATTGTCACCCTGAAATTCTGTTAATTAAAATAAAGTTAATTTGTTTTTAATTACACCAACTCTTGAGTTGAATTTTAAATTTTTGAATTAAAAAAGGAGGAAAATTATATATATGAGTGAAATTTGTGGATTGCTAACCATTATTTTGTAAAACAGAGATAAAACTTCATCTGTTATGTGTTTGAGATCAGTCCATTGTGTATTATTTTATGCACAGTACATTTAAGACATAGGCTAATCATACAAAAAATATAAGTGAACATAATACATTATTTCCTAATACTTAAAACATATAATTATTAACATGTATAAGAAGTTCAAATTATGCAACAGAAATTCAGTTTCTATTTTATATTTGAACCCAAAGGAATCATGTAATCTCCAGAAAGCCTTACCTTACTGGTCAAGCATACACCTGTGTGTGCTTAGCATTTCAGCCAGAGGATAGCACATGACTGAAGTTCTTTGAACATCTGCCATTTTCATGAATACATCTTTTTAATGGCAAGTTTATTTTTAAAGCTGCATGATGATTTTTTCAAGTTTTTTAAATTTATTTTTTGATTTAATAAGAGGTATTCAATTCCATAAGGTATTTAAGAGGTATTCAATTCCACACAGTTCCCACCAACAGCATCATGGAACCATTTTTGGGCCTCTACAGGAAACTCTCAATGTAGAAGAGCAAGGGTAGGGACTGCCCCACTCTCCAATGGGAGGCTGGATCAACATACTCTGCCACCCAAGGGAAATTGGTCCTGAAATGAGTGCAGCCTAAAATGTTCCTAGTTATTACCACGGAATGTGAGCTCAGACCTACAGGGATGCAGAGATTACACAGGCTCCTGTGCTGAATATGGACCCCAGATCAGATCAATGAGGTTTATACTTAATAGTATTTATATATTTTTCCCATATTTGGGAGCTTCCCTGATCCAAATTTCTAGTCCTATTTCCAACTCTGACACCATCTCCCAAGATAATACTTCTAGCTCACCTACACATTAGCTGTTGGGCTCAGGCAAATATTAGTCAAGTCATGGGTCCCTTGGAGTACACCTACAATAGACCTATTAGCTTTAACCAAAATGGAGACCCCAAATCTCATCTGGTTTATTATTACCTTTAGGTTCCTGATTATAAGCAATTTGTTCTGCTTTATATCTCACTGCCTTTCAGCCACCAAGTTGCAGATGCCACCATGATGTCAACCTGACTTCCCTGGGGAGACAATCTCATCAGTGTGTCCTAGAATCCCACCTCTCCAGAGTCTTTCCCCACTAGGGAGAGATAGAAACAGGTTATAGGTATGAATCCACCTGCCAATGCCTATGTCCAGCAGAGAAGCAATTACAGAATCCAGACCTTCCACCTTCTGCACCCCATAAAGAATTTTGGTCCATACTCCCAGAGGGATAAAGAATAGGAAAGCTTCCAATTGAGAAAATGGGATGCGGGACTCTGGTGGTGGGAACTGGGTGGAGTTGAACCCCTCTAATCCAATGCAATTGTCTGTCATTATTAAATCAAAAAAAAAAAAAAAACACCACAGGGCTGAACAGTGCTGTACCTGGTTGAGTGCTCATATTACACTGCACAAGGACCTAGGTTCTAGTCCCTGGTCCCCACCTGCAGGCGGAAAGCTTCATGAATGGTGAAGCAGGGCTGCAAGTGTCTCTCTGTCTCTTTCCCTCTCCATCTCCTCCTCCTCTCTCAAGTTCTGTCTCTATCTAAAAATAAAAAATTAAGAAAATAAATAAATTTTAGTCAAAACCCAACTACTTTTGCACTCAGGGCTATGCACTCATAAATCTGAGCTATGCTGAAATGCAATAGCAGGCTGAATTTTTAGCTAACCCAAGATTATTACCTTTCAGGTACAGAATGACATCAATAGAGGTACTTGGAATCTTATCTCCATGTTAAGAATGTAGTAGTATCCACATATTCTAAAATCATACTATGCTATTTTTCATGAATTTTACAGCATGTACTTTGGATTTGATCACTTTTTCCTATTCGTTCTTGACATCTTTGCTACAAATTATGTGCAATCAAAAATGAATTTTCTTTGCTCTCCAAAGAAAATATCAGTTCTATCTAGTAAAAAACAACTAATTTGTCATCATCAATATTGATCAGATCTTTGTATTATTTTTTATCAGAACTAGTGATGAATCTGTTAAATATTTCATAGTTAATCATGTTGATTGATTACTTTCCACCTGTGTTACATGAAATTGACAATGAGCACTAAGTTTTTCTAGTCTGGTGGGCAAGATGTTAGCCATCTCTGAATAGAAAATTAATACAGAAACATCCTATGCATGTGATATATATGGGAAACCTTGCTGACCATGTCACAATGCATTGCTCCTACTTAACAGAGGCCTTTATACATCATTTAAAAAAATCTGTATCCAAAAACTAAAACCTAAATCTAATGATTAACAAGATTGTAAGATAACAGGGGTATAATTCCACAGTCCACCATCACCAGAGTTCCATATCCCAACCCCTTTATTGAAAGCTTTCCCATTATTTATGCCTCTGAAGTATGCACCAAAATTCTTTGTGGGGTGCAGAAAGTTGATAGGTCTGGCTTCTGTAATTGCTTCTCTTCTGGGCATGGACATTGGCAGGTGAATCCATATGCCCAGCCTGTTTCTATCTTTCCTTAGTGAGGTAGGGCTCTGTAGAGATGAGAAGACTATTTCTTCCACATATCCTAATCCTTGGAAAAGATACTTCAAACATCGTGTGTGTGTGTGTGTGTGTGTGTGTGTGTGTGTGTTTCAAGTAGTGATCATTTACAAAAATATTAATAAACCACACAGAATGAGACTCTGGATGGGTAAGGAAGGCAGTAGGACCAGAGCTACAAGTTATAAAGAGAAAGTCTAGGATTGTTTACTTTGATCAGGGTTAATGGGTATTATCAGAAGGTTGAGATAAAGGGGTACAAAACATAATGGCTATGGAAAGAGACTCTCTTGCCTGAGGCTCCAAAGCCCCAGGTTCAGTCCCCTACACCACCATAAGCCAGAGCTGAGCAGTGCTCTGGAAAAATAAATATTTTTTAAAAATTGAGATAGGTGGAAAAATGTTTTTGTTATGATTTGATAGGGAAAGAAATAAGCACAAATAAGAGGTGGATAGAATAGACAACATAACCTAGCAGTTGGTCTGTATTTAATGGGCTCGTATACATTTCTGAATCGGTAAGAAGCTAAACTTGTAATAGAGGACTGTGAGGATACTGTGATGGAAGAAGGCCACTGAAGAAGGCAAGAGTTTTGTTTTTTTTTTTAATTTCTTTACTTGGAAATGAATGTTTTACATTCAATATTAAATACAATAGTTTTTACATGCATAACATTTCCCAGTTTTCCATATAGCAATACAACCCCCACTACATCCTCTGTCATCCTTCTTGGATCTGTATTCTCCCTACCCAACCACACCAGAGACTATTACTTTGGTGCAATACACCAATTCCAGTTCAGGTTCTACTTGTGTTTTCTCTTCTGATCTTGTTTTTTCAACTTCTTCTTGGGAGTGAGATCATCCCATATTCAGCCTTCTGTTTCTCACTTATTTCACTTAACATGAAATTTTCAAGGTCCATCCAAGATTTGCTGAAAACGGTGAAGTCACCATTTTTTATAGGTGAGTAGTATTCCATTGTGTATATATCACAACTTTCTCAGCCACTCATCTGTTGTTGGACACCTGAATTGCTTCCAGGTTTTGACTATTACAAATTGTGCTACTAAGAACATATGTGTACACAGATCTTTTTGGATGGGTGTGTTGGGTTCCTTAGGATATATCCCCAGGAGAGGAATTGCAGGGTCATAGGGTAGGTCTATTTCTAGCCTTCTGAGAGTTCTCCAGACTGTTCTCCACAGAGGCTGGACCAATTTATATCCCCACCAACAGTGCAGGAGGGTTCCTTTGACCCCACACCCTCTCCAGCATTTGATGCTGTTACCTTTTCTGATGTATGACATTCTCACAGGAGTGAAGTGGTATCTCACTGTTGTCTTTATTTGCATTTCTCTGACAATCAGAGACTTGGAGCATTTTTTCATGTGTTTCTCAGCCTTTTGGACCTCTTCTGTGGAGAATATTCTGTCCGTATCCTCCCCCCATTTTTGGATGGGGTTATTTGTTGTCTTGTTGTTGAGTTTGGCAAGCTCTTTATATATTTTGGTTATTAAACTGTTGTCTGATGTGTAGCATGTAAAGATCTCCCATTCTGTGAGAGGTCTCTTGGTTTGAGTAGTGGTTTCTTTAGCTGTGCAGAAGCTTTTTAAGTTGATGTAGTCCCATAGGTTTATGCTTGCCTTAGTCTTCTTTGTATTTGGATTCGTTTCACTGAAGATGTCTTTAAAATTTCTGTGGAAAAAAGTTCTGCCAATATTTTCCTCTAAGTATCTGATAGTTTGTGGTCCTTGATCCACTTGGAATTTATTTTTGTATTTGGTGAAATATAGTGGTTCAGTTTCATTCTTCTGCATGTTTCAAGCCATTGTTTCCAACACCATTTGTTGAAGAGACTCTGCTTTTCCCATTTCATAGTCTGGGCACCTTTATCAAAGATTAGATGTCCATAGGTGTGGGGGCTTACTTCTGGGCTCTCAATTCTATTCCACTGGTCAGTATGTCTACTCGTGTTCCAGTAGCAAGCAGTTTTGATGACACTGGCCCTATAATACAATTTGAGATCCGGGAGTGTGATGCCTTTGGTTATGTTCTTTCTTCTCAAGATTGTTTTGGCAATTCTAGGTCTTTTCTAGTTCCAGATAAACATTTGTAGCATTTGTTCTATTCTCCTAAAAAATGTGCTTAGGATCTTGATGGGGATAGCATTAAATTTGTAGATGGCTCTGGGTAGTATATTCATTTTGATGATGTTAATTCTTCCAATCCAGGAACATTGAATATCTTTCCACTTCTTTGTGTCTTTTTCAAATACCTTGCCTACTGACTCATAATTTTCAGTGTACAAGTCTTTCACTTCTTTGGTCAGGTTTATTCCTAGATATTTTATTGTTTTTGTTGCTATAGTAAAAGGAATTGATTTCTGGATTACAACTTCTTCTAACTTAGTGTTTGCATGCAGGAATACCACTGACTTTTGAATTTAATTTTGTAGCCTGACACTGTACTGTATTGCCTGATGATTTCCAAAAGATTCTTGCTGGATTCCTTAGGTTTTTGTATGTATGCTATCATGTCATCTGCAAATAGGGAGAGTTTGACTTCTTCTCTTCCAAACTGTATCCCTTTAATTCCTTGCTCCTGCCTGATTGCTATGGCAAGAACTTCCAACATTATGTTGAATAATAATGGTGATAGTGGGTACCTAGTACCTGATGTGAGCAGAAGTGTTTCCAGTTTTTCACCATTGAGTATGATGTTGGCTGTAGGTTTGCTAGATATAGACTCCATTAACTTCAGAAATTTTCCATCTGTTCCTTTTTTTTTTTTTTTGTGGTGTTTTGATCATGAAGGGATGTTGTATTTTGTCAAAGTTTTTCTCTGCATCTACTGATATGACTATGTGGTTTTTGGTCTTGCTTTTATTGATGTGGTGGATCACGTTGATTGATTATGTATATTAAACCAACCTTGCATCCCTGGGATAAACCCCACTTCGTCATGATGAACAATCTTTTTAATATACTGCTGTATACAGTTGGCTAGAATTTTGTTCAATATTTTAGCATCTATGTTCATCAGAGATAATGGTCTTTTTTGGTTGTGTCCCTGTCTGCTTTTGGTATCAAAGTGATGTTGGCTTCCATAGAAGCTGGAAGGGAGTATTCCAGTGTCTTCAATCTTCTGGAAGACTGTTAAAAGTAGAGGTATTAGCTCTTCTTTGAAGGTTTTGTAGAATTCATTTGTAAAACTATCTGGTCCAGGACTTTTATTTTTGGGAGGTTTTTGACAACTTTCAATTTCATTAGCTGTGATGGGCCTGTTCGTGTTTTCTACTTCCTCTTTACTTAGTTTTGGAAGTTGGTAGGTATCTAAGAAATTGTCCATTTCTTCCAGGTTCTCTAGCTTGGTGGCATATAGTTAGTTGATCATAAAAGTCTCACATGATATGTTGAATTTCTGCAGAGTCTGTTATGATATCTCCTCTTTCATTTACTATCTGATTTATTTGGGTCTTCCCCCTTTGTTGTTTTGTGAGTCTGGCTAAAGGTTTGTTGATATTGTTCACTCTTTCAAAGAACCAACATTTATTTTCATTGATCTTTTGTATGGTTTTCTTATTTTCAATGTTATTTATTTCTGCCTTAACTTTAGTTATTTCTGTCCTTCTGGTTGTTTTAGGGTTCCTTTGTTCTTCTTCTTCTAGGTGTTTAAGATGTGCAATCAGGCTGTTTATTTGTGCTTTTTCTTGTTTCCTAATGTGTGCTTGTATGGCTATGAACTTCCCTCTCAGTACTGCCTTAGCTGTGTCCCAAATATTTTGATAGCTTGTGTCTTCATTTTCACTGAAGTCTCAAAACATTTTGATTTGTTCCTTGATTTCCTCTTTGACCCAGTAGTTGTTAAGTAGTGTACTGTTGAGCTTCCACATTTTGGGAGTATTACTAATCTTTTGTTGACTGTTAAGTGTCAGTTTAATTCCACTGTGGTCTGAGAAGATGCTTGGGATGATTTCAATGCTCTTGAATTGGCTGATGCTGTCTTTGTGGCCTAACATATGGTCTATGCTTGACAATGACCCATGTGGACTTGAGTAAAATGTGTATTCCAGTTTCTTGGGATGAATGACTCTGAAAATGTCCAATAGTTCTAATTTATTTATCTCCTCATTTAGTTTCCTCATGTCTATATTGATTTTATGCCTGGATGATCTGTCAAGTTGAGAGAGTGGGGTGTTGAAGTCCCCTACTATCACTGTGTTGCTGTAAATATGTTGCTGTAGCCCTTTTAGTAGATATTTAATGTATTTAGATGGCTTCTCACTGGGTGCATAGATGTTAATAATTGTTAAGTCAGGAACAACAAAATAGACCCCTTTGTGGACCCCATAGGACCTTGCCCTCAACCTGGATCAACAATGGTAGAGAATGTTCCATCCTCTGAAGGGAGGATGGACACCATACTCTTATGATACACCTGAGTAAGATGGGTTGATACTGGGGCAGCATGGAATGTTCCTACACATGACCATAGAATGTGAGCTCCTATCTAGAGGGATGTAGAGATCAAACATGTTCCTAAGCTAATTATGGGCCCCAGATCACATCAAATCAATGGGGTTTACAGTCAACGATATTTATATCCCTTCCCCACATTAGGGAGCTACTCTCTTCCCTGATCCATCTCTCTGGTCCTTTTCCTAGCCATGACATCATCCCCCTAGACAATAATTAGGATTCACCTGCATATCAGATTTCAGGCTCAGGCAAAAACCAAAAATCAAAACAAACAAAAACGAAACACTAATATAGCTATAGACCTTTTGAAATATAACTAAAATATGCCTACTAGCTATCTACAAAATGGAGGACCCCCCCAACACTTCACGTGCACTATTCCAGCCTTTAGGTCCATAATTGTCCAACAGTGTGTTTGCCTTTGTATGCTAACTCTTTTTTCAGCCACCAGGTTTCAGATGTTAGCAGGATGCAACCAGACTTCCCTGGACAGACAACCCCACCAATGTGCCTTGAAGCTTTGCTTGCCCAGATCCCTTCCCCACTAGGGAAAGAGACAGGATTCGAGTATGGATCAATCTGTCAATGCCCATGTACAGTGGAGAAGCAATTACAGAAGCCAGACATTCAACCTTCTGCATCCCACAATGATCTTGGGTCCATACTCCCAGAGGGATAAAGAGTAGGAAAGCTATGGGGGGGAGGGGGTGGTATATGGAAGTATATGGTAGGAATTGTGTGAAGCTGTATCCCTCTTATCCTATGGTTTGTTAATGTTTCCTTTTTATAAATAAAATTTTTTTAAAATAATAATTGTTAAGTCCTCTTGATTGACTGATCCTCTGACCATTAAGTAGTGTCCATCCCTACCTTTTATAATTTTATTTATTTTAAAGTCAATCATATCAGACATGAGAATAGCTGTTCCTGCCTTTTTTTGTGGGCCATTGGCTTGTATGATTTTTTTCCATCCTTTCCCTTTGAGTCTGTTTGTCTTGCTGAGTTAGGTGGGTTTCCTGTAGACAGCATATTGTTGGGTTGTGTTTTGTGATCCATCTTCCTACTCTATGCCTTGTAATAGGTGAATTCAGGCCATTGACATTTATTGATATCAAAGACTGAAGATATTTTAATGCCATTCTTGTAGATTTTTAGACTGTCCTGACATACGGCATATTTATGGTGGTCTGTTTATATAGACCTTTCATAACTTCTTTCAGGGCAAGCCTGGTGATAGTTGATTCTTTCAACTGTTGCTTGTCTGAGGTTTTGATGCCTCCATCTAGTCTGAATGACAGTCTAGCAGGATACAGTAGTCTTGGTTCAAAGCCTTTTCCATTGAGCACTCAATGGATATCTTGCCTTTCTCTTCTGGCCTGTAGTGTTTGTGTGGAGATGTCTGCTGCTAATCTTATGGATTTTCCTCTGTAGGTGACTCTTGTTTTTCTCTTGCAGCCTACAGGATCCTTTCTGTATCCTTATTCCTTTCCATTCTAAATATGATGTGTCTTGGTGTCTTTAAGTCTGAGTTAATTCTATTTGGGACCCTCTGGGCTTCTTGAACTTTTATATCTTTTATGTTGTCTAGATTAGAGAAATTCTCAGCTATTATGTCCTGAAGAATGCTTTCTTTCCCACCCCCTCTCTTTCTTTCTCTGGTAAGCTAATAATGCATATATTATTTCTTTTGAAGTCATCCCATATTTCTCTGTTGTTGTTTTCAGTATCTCTTATTCTTTTTTTGAGATCTCTCACTTCTTTTTTAGTTGTCTCTAATTCGTCCTCAATCTTGCTAATTCTGTCTTCAGCCTCATTGATTCTATTCTCTCTCCCCTCTACTGTTTTCTGGAGTTCATCTATTTTGTTACCCTGTTCTGATACTGTTTTAGATTGTTCAGCTAGTTGTGTTCTTAGCTCAGCTATTTCAGCTTTCAGCTCTCTAATAACCTTGAGATAATTAGTGTTTTCTTCCAGAGTCTCATTTGTTGTTTCTGCATTTCTGGTGACAATTCTTTCAAACTCTTTACTCACTCCTGTGGCTATTTCCTTAACTAGTGTTTGGATGTTGACCTCATTTTTTTGTGCTTCATCCTTTTGGGGGTTTTTAGTTGGACTCTTGTCCTGGTTCATTTCTCCAATATTTCTTGTTGGTTTAACTATTTTATATAGTATGTTAAGAGGTCCTTCTCTCAGTACTTTTCAAATTACTGATCACTCTTACCTGGATTGACTTGTGTCTAAATAAGGTTATTAAAGTGGTCACAGTTGTGCAAATTGACAATTGTTTCAATATCATTTTAATCCCTGAGTTGGAGCTCAGTGGCTTAAAAGCCTCTTTTGTTCTTTTTCTTCCTAACTTTAGGCTATGAGAGCCTCAGGGCTTTTAAACTATAAGTAGGCTTCTTAGATTAATCACTGACTCCTGACCAAGAGATAAAGCAGGGTATGACAGAGATAATGCAATAGTTTGACTCTCACAGCCCACCACTAAGCCACTGTAGTATAGCTCTTCTCCTGAGTTTCCTGGTTAGTTCTCTATCCCCTGGTGTCAGCACAGGGTCTCCCTCCCCACCATCCACTGCCCCAGATTCTAAGGGCAGTAGCAATGGAGACTCACAGTTGCATTTGGTGAGTCTTAGGGGAGTCCTCTCCTCCCTTCAGTTGTCTTTTTGTTGGTGAAACAGACTGAAGGTGGTGTCTGAACTTGTAAACTGCCAGACTGTTACCAGTCACTTAATCTCTCTCTAGACTATTCTATATCCACGAGCCACACATTTGCACTCACCGATAATTTGGTGGGTTCCTTAAGTTGTTCTAGTCCTGTCTTATTGCAGTCCCAGGTGGTCTCCTTTGGTATTCCTAGTTGACCAGGGAGAGGGCTCCATAGCCCGCCTCCAGAAGTATGGAAGGCAAGAGTTCTAATGATATTCAAGGGAAAGGAGTCCAGACCTCTGATGAAGAAGACTGTAGATGAAGACATAATCATTTTCCCTGACAACAGAGGAGGTGTGTGGAAACAGATTTAGGGAGAATGTTTTGTGAATTGAGAAAAATAACAGTTTGAGTCTTTGAAGATTATGAGATTTTGTTTGTGTGTGTGCGTTTTGCTTTTCTTTATCTTTTTTAAATTAGTGATTTAATATTGATTTACAAAATTATAAGATTAAAAAGGGTAAAATTCCATAATGTTCCCATCACCAGAGTTCTGTGTCCTTATACCCTCCACTGGGAACTGCAGTAGTTCTCCCAAGATCACAGACATGGGTTGACTTTATAATATATATGGCAAGTTTTTTCTTTTCTATGGTCCTGCCTTTCTTTTTAAAATTTTTTTAAATATTTATTTACCCTTTTGTTGCCCTTGTTTTTTTATTATTGTTGTTGTTGTAGTTATTATTATCGTTATTGATGTAGTCATTGTTAGGACAGACATAAATGGAGAGAGGAGGGGAACACAGAGAGGAGGAGAGAGAAAGATAGACACCTACAGAACTGCTTCACAGCCTGTGAAGGGACACCCCTGTAGGGGGCTCAAACCAAAATCCTTACACCAGTCCTTGCTTCACAACATGTGTGCTTAACCCACTGCACTATCACCTGACTCCCGGTCCTACTTTCTAAGTCACACTTACACCATCATTACTTCTGAGTGTCCTTTCTTTTTTCTCTCTTCTCTCTCAGATCAGAGAAACCATGCCTGGCTTCCTCTGATATTTTCCAGATTTGCTTTCCTTTCAGAGATGGTATAAAAAACAAGATTCCTAAAAGAATAAATAAATAAAAGATTCCTCATGACAAATGCTTTGGGTCCTGTTTGTTTTGGGATTCAGAGCCATCTGGTCATCTTCCATTATCATTTAACTCCTCTGGGAGTATGGACTAAAATTCTCTATGGGGTGCAGAAGGTGGGAGTTCTGGCTTCTGTAATTGCCTCTCCACTGGACATAGGTGTTGGCAGGTGGATCCATACTCCCAGCCTCCTTCTGTCTTTTCCCAGTGGAGCAAGGCAAGTAGGACATTTTAAAGAGAATAAACTGTTACTACTAGCTGGCCTCCATACCTCAGTTTCCTCTTCTACAATAGAACCTAAATAGTCCTTCACCTCATAAGGTTGTCATGATTAAGCTAGTTCTTATGTAAAAGGCTGAGAACTGTAACTGATGCAAAGTAATTTCTCAGCAAGTATTATATGAAAATAGTCCAAGGCCCTAGAGAAGTAGCATAGCTGCTCAATCAAATTAATATTTGATTTCTTCGTAACAGAAGCACAGAGCTACACTTAGTTTTATTTGTAAATTAAAGATATGCACTTTTTCCTGCACTGTAAAAAATTAGAATGTGTGGGGAAATATACCAGCTATATTTGCCTTGAGTCGTCTCTTGGAGTTTCAGAAACACTGGCCTATTATAGCAACCTTCAATTAAACCCACAGCATGGATTTATGTGGAATTTTTTCAAGCCTGGGACAGGACCAACAGGGGAGAAATATTTTAGTGCCGGTGGTTGCTGAAGACAAGAAAAACTGAGAGAACTAAGCACCTTCTAAGAATGTTACTCTGGGGCTGTGTGTCAATTCTCTTTATGTAGACATCTGTGTCATTCTGAGAAATTGCCTTCAGTGTGCCTTGGAAGGGTATTAGAAGGAGGAAACAGCTTCAAATGTGGTGGAGCAAGGCTGCAGATGTCTCTCTTTCCTTCTCCATCACCCTTTCCCCTCTCAGTTTCTCTCTGTCGTATCAAATTAAATAAATCAATAAAGTTTGAAAATATTTTAGAAGGAAGAAAGGGAAGAGGATAGGAAGATGGAACAAGAAGAAGAAAGAAAGAAGGAAAGAAAGGAAGAAAAAAAGAAAGAATAGCAATCACAGCCCTCTCTCTCCCTAACCTTGAGAACTGCAATAATGACATTAAGCAGAGAAAAGAATGAAGTGAATATACCTGATAGTAGAAACCTCAGTCTTGTACCTCAGTACAAGGTTATCTCATGAGTGATCACACCCCCACCTGCATGCACAGGGGTATGGCTTGATACATCTAGCCTAGGGTAATTGGCCAGCTCCAAATCCAGTAGAGTGACACAATGAGCACCAGCTGTTCTCAGACCTGTGCATACTGCATGAGAATCACCTGGACATCTCTGCAAGTCAACAATGCCCAGGATCCAAGCAGAACAGAAGAGTTTGCATAAGTCTGTTCTAGGGAGACTGCACTTTAATAGTCTCCAAGTGATTACAAGAGACAGCCAACTTTAAGGAACTGTGGTCCAGACAGAATCTAAAGTTCATGCTTCAACAATTCTCTTTTGCTATTGGTATTAAGAGTTTACTTACTTAGTTTAACTGGAAATTTCTTCATCTTAAGGGCTTTTTTTTTTTTTGTCTTTTCATACAAATTCATAATCTAGAAGTAAGGAGGCTGAGGAATAGTTAATAGAAAAAGAGGTAGAAATTTAAAAAGAAAAGCCAGACACTGTGAAAAGTCTCAATAAAATCAGAAAAAAAAAAAATTACGCTCAAGTAAAAAACATACCGGCCACCTTGGCTTTCTGCTGTTTGTTTTGTGTTGAAATGATAAGTTTTGTAAAGAAAGCATATTTCAGACTCAGTCTTCACAGGGAACCTTCTATATTTTCTGATAAAATGACGGCACTTAGAATGATAGATGAATTTCAAAAAGGCCACATCCAAGCTCATCTCAGTGTTACTTGGGCATTATTATTCATGAAGCCCTTTCTGAGCTCTATTCAAGGATATCTGTGAGCTATTTCCAAAGACCAGGGATCCCTGCTGTAATAAACAAGTCATTTACATGGGGGAAATGAAAAACCTGTCATGTCTGCCAAATGAAGGCAGGCGTGCCTGAGCTCAGAAGGATTGATGAGCCGAGATTAGAGAAAGCTGAAAGCTAGCTTAAAATTCCTCTGCTCTGCCAAGGGATGGAGAATATAGCACCCAGCATCAGAAAAAAAAAGTCAGTGCCTAGACCATGTTGAATTGTCTCTGCTCTTGCTTTTGTTTCCAGAAATCTAAAACCTGAAAATTGGTCAAATTATAGCCAAGAAATCTCAGACTATTCCCTAGTTACAGGAAACTATTTCCTTTAAACAAAATTTTTTTGGTAGGGGATAGGGGGTGGCACATCTGGTTGAGCACTCATGTTACAGTGCACAAGGACCCAGACTCAAGCCGCTGGTCCGACCTGCAGAAAGAAAGCATTGCAAGTGGTGAAACAGTATTGCAGGTGTCTGTACTATCTCTGTCCAATAAATAAAGATAATAATTTTTAATTTTAATCTATTTATTTATATATCATTGGATAGAAACAGAGAGAAATTGAGAGGGGAAGGGGAAGTAGAGAGGGAGAGACAGAGAGACACCTGCAGCCCTGCTTCACCATTTGTGAAGATTTTCCCCTGAAAGTGGGGACCGAGAGTTTGAACCTGGATCCTTACACACTGTAATTTGGGCATTTAATCAGGTGAGCCACCACTTAGTCCCCTAGGTAACTATTTCTATTTACTTCCCTCTCCAGCAGTCAGAACAGCACCGGTATCAGTCCTGCTTAAACATATGCAGATTTCCTATACTCCCCATCATCGGCATCCCAGTCTGTCTTTGGTATCTAGAACATCTCTGGCCTGACACCTAGGCTGGAGTCACCAGCAGACAGGAGCAAAAACGTGGACAGGAAAACCTGGAAGCAACCCAGGTATTCAACAGATGCATGGCTAAGAAAATTGTGGTACACAATGGAATACTACTCAGCTATTAAAAATGGTGAATTCACCTTCTTCACACCATCTTGGATGGAGCTTGAAGGAATCATGTAAAGTGGGATCAGCCAGAAAGAGAAGTATGAATATGAGATGATCTCATTCATAGAAAGAATTTGAAAAGTAAGAACAAAAGGGAAAATACAAAACAGAACTTGAACTGGATTTGGTGTATTGCACCCAAGTAAAGGACTCTGGGGTGGGAGAAGAATATTCAAATCCTGGAACATGATGCTGGAGGAGGACCTAGAAGGGGGGTTACAGTGTTATGTGGAAAACTGATTAATATTACACATGTACAAACTACTATATTTTACTGTCAACAAGAAACCATTAATCCCACCAATAAAGAAAAAAAAGGGGAGTCGGGCAATAGCGCAGCACGTTAAGCACATGTGGCGCAAAGCAAAAGAACCAGCATAAGGATCCCGGTTTGAGCCCTAGGCTCCCCAGTTTCCCATTGACCAATACAACCCCCACTATGTCATTTATCATCCTTCATGGACCTGTATTCTCCCCACCCACCCACCCCAGAGTCTTTTACTTGGGTGCAATATGCCAATTCCATTTCAGGTTCTACTTGTGTTTACTTTTCTGATCTTGTTTTTCAACTTCTGTCTGAGACAGTGGTTCAGTTTCATTCTTCTGCATGTTTCAAGCCATTGTTTCCAACACCATTTGTTGAAGAGACTCTGCTTTCCCCATTTCATAGTCTGAGCCCCTTTGTCAAAGATTAGATGTCCATAGGTGTGGGGGCTCGCTTCTGGGCTTTTAATTCTATTCCACTGGTCAGTGTGTCTATTCATGTTCCATTACCAAGCAGTTTTGATGACACTGGCGCTATAATATAATTTGAGATCTGGGAGTGTGATGCCTCCGGTTCTATTCTTTCTTCTCAAGATTGTTTTGGCAATTCTAGGTCTTTTCTGGTTCCAGATAAACATTTGTAGCTTTTGTTCTATTCTCCTAAAAAATGTGCTTGGGATCTTGATGGGGATAGCATTAAATTTGTAGATGGCTCTGGGTAGTGTATTCATTTTGATGATTTAATTCTACCAACCCATGAACATGGAATATCTTTACACTTCTTTGTGTCTTTTTCAATTTCCTTGAGTAGTGACTCATAATTTTCAGTATACAAGTCTTTCACTTCTTTGGTTAGATTTACTCCTAGATATTTTATTGTTTTTGTTGCTATAGTAAAAGGAATTTATTTCTGGATTTCAATTTCTTCTAGCTTAGTGTTTGCATAGAGGAATGCCACTGACTTTTGAATGTTAATTTTGTAGCCTGACACCTTACTGTATTTCCTGATGATTTCCAAAAGCTTCTTGCTGGATGCCTTAGGTTTTTCTGTGTATACTATCATGTCATCTGCAAATAAGGAGAGTTTCACTTCTTCTCTTCCAATCTGTATCCCTTTAATTCCTTGCTTCTGCCTGATTGCTATGGAAAGAACTTCCAACACTATGTTGAATAGTAATGGTGATAGTGGGCATCCCAGTCTAGTACTTGATCTGAGTGGAAATGCTTCTAGTTTTTCACCATTGAGTATGATGTTGGCTGTAGGTTTGCTAGATATTGACTCCACTATCTTCAGGAATTTTCCATCTATTCCCATTTTTGTAGTGTTTTGATCATAAAGAGATGTTGTATTTTGTCAAAGTCTTTCTCTGCATCTATTGATATGACCATGTGGTTTTTGGTCTTGCTTTTGTTGATGTGGTGGATCACATTGAATGATTTACGTATGTTAAACCAAACTTGCATGCCTGGGATAAACCCTACTTGGTCATGATGAACAATCTTTTTAATATACTGCTGTATCCGGTTGGCTAGAATTTTGTTCAATATTTTAGCATCTATGTTCATCAGAGATATTGGTCTGTAGTTTTCTTTTTTGCTTGTGTCCCTGTCTGCTTTTGGTATCAGAGTGATGTTAGCTTCATAGAAGCTGGAAGGGAGTATTCCAGTGTCTTCAATCTTCTGGAAGACTTTTAAAAGTAGAGGTATGAAGGTTTTGTAGAATTCATTTGTAAAACCATCTGGTCCAGGACTTTTATTTTTGGGGAGATTTTTGATAACTGTTTCAATTTCATTGGCTGTGATGGGCCTGTTCAACTTATCCATTTCCTCTTTACTTAGTTTTGGATGTTGGTAGGTATCTAGGAAATCATCCATTTCTTCCAGGTTCTCTAGCTTGGTGGCATATAGTTGTTCATAGAAGCCTCGCATGATATGTTGAATTTCTGTTGTGTCTGTTGTGATATCTCCTCTTTCTTTTACCATCCGATTTATTTGGGTCTTCTCCCTTTTTTGTTTTGTGAGTCTGGCTAAAGGTTTGTCGATTTTGTTCACTCTTTCGAAGAACCAACATTTACTCTCGATCTCTTTTATGGTTTTCTTATTCTCAATGTTATTAACTAACTTTTGTGATATCTGTTGTTCTGGTTGCTTTAGGGTTCCTTTGTTCTTCTAGGTGTTTAAGATGTGCAATCAGGCTATTTGTGATTTTTCTTGTTTCCTAATGTGTGCTTGTATAGCTATGAACTTCTGTCTCAGTACTGCCTTAGCTGTGTCCCAAATATTTTGATAGCTTTTGTTTTCATTTTCATTGAAGTCTCAAAACATTTTTATTTGTTCCTTGATTTCCTCTTTGACCCAGAGGTTGTTAAGAAGTATACTGTTGAGCTTCCACATTTTGGGAGTATTACTAATATTTTGTTGAGTGTTAAGTGTTAGTTTCACTCCACTGTGATCTGAGAAGATGCTTGGGATGATTTCAATGCTCTTGAATTGGCTGATGCTGTCTTTGTGGCCTAACATATGGTCTATGCTTGAGAATGACCCATGTGGATTTGAGTAAAATGTGTATTCCAGTTTCTTGGGATGAATGACTCTGAAAATGTCCAATAGTTCTACTCTATCTATCCATTTAGCTCCCTTATGTCTTTATTGATTTTCTGCCTGGATGATCTGTCGAGAGAGTGGGGTGTTGAAGTCCCCTACTATGACTGTGTTGCTATTAATATATTGCTGTAGCTCTTTCAGTAGACGTTTGATGTATTTAGATGGCTTCTCATTGGGTGCATAGATGTTAATGATTGTTAAGTCCTCTTGATTGACTGATCCTCTGAGCATTAAGTAATGTTCATTCCTATCTTTTAAAATCTTATCTATTTTAATGTCTATCGTGTCAGATATGAGAATAGCTGTTCCTGCCCTTTTGTGTGGGCCATTGGCTTGTATGATAGTTTTCCATCCTTTCACTTTAAGTCTGTGTTTGTCTTGTTGAGTTAGGTGGGTTTCCTGTAGACAGCATATTGTTGGGTTGTATTTTCTGATCCATCTTCCTACTCTGTGTCTTTTAATAGGTGAATTCAGGCCATTGACATTTATTGATGTCAAAGATTGAAGATATTTTAATGCTATTCTTGTAGATTTTTAGAGTGTTCTGATACATGTCCTATTTATGATGGTCTGACTGTTTCTAGAAGACCTTTCAGAAGTTCTTTCAGGGCAGGCTTGGTGATAGTTGATTCCTTCAACTGTTGCTTGTCTGAGAAGGTTTTGATGCTTCCCTCTAGTCTGAATGACAGTCTATCAGGACATAGTATTCTTGGTTGAAAGCCTTTCTCGTTGAGCACTCGATAGATATCTTGCCATTCTCTTCTGGCCTGTAGTGTTTGTGTTGAGAAGTCTGCTGTTAATCTTATGGGTTTTCCTCTGTAGGTGACTCTTTGTTTTTCTCTTGCAGCCTTCAGGATCCTTTCTTTATCCTTATTCCTTTCCATTCTAAATATGATGTGTCTTGGTGTCTTTAAGTCTGGGTTAATTCTGTTTGGGACCCTCTGGGCTTCTTGAATCTTTATGTCTTTGATGTTGTCTAGACTAGAGAAGTTTTCAGCTATTATGGCCTGAAGAATGCTTTCTTCCTCTCCCTCTCTTTCTTCCTCTGGTAAGCCAATAATGCGTATATTGTTTCTTTTCAAGTCATCCCATATGTCTCTGTTGTTTTCAGCATCTCTTAATCTCTTTTTGAGATCTCTTACTTCTTTTTTAGTTGTCTCTAATTCATCCTCGATCTTGCTAATTCTGTCTTCAGCCTCATTGATTCTATTCTCTCTGCCCTCTACTGTTTTCTGGAGTTCATCTATTTTGTTTCCCTGTTCTGATACCGTTTTAGTTTGTTCAGCTAGTTCTTAGCTTGTTCAGCTAGTATTCTTTGCTCAGCTATTTCAGCTTTCAGCTCTAATAACCTTGAGATAGTTAGTGTTTTCTTCCAGATTTTCATTTGTTGTTCCTGTATTTCTGACTACAATTCTTTCAAACTCTTTACTCACTCCTGTGATTATTTCCTTAGCTAATGTTTGGATGTTGAACTCATTATTTTGTGCTTTTCCCTTTGGAGGGCTTTTAGTTGGACTGTTGTCCTGGTTAGTTTCTCCAATATTTCTTCTTGTTGGTTTACCCATTTTATTTATTATGTTATGAGTTCCCTCTCTTAGTACTTTTCAAATTACTTTCAAAGTAAGGTAGTTAAAGGGTTCACAGTGGTGGAAGTTAACAGTTGTTTCAATAGTCTTTTAATCCCTGAGTTAGAGCTCAGTGATTTAAAAGCCTCTTTTTTTTTTCTTCTCTGTAGGCTATGGGAGCCTGAGGGCTTCTAAACTATAAGTAGGCTTCTTAGCTTAATCACTGACTCCTGACCAAGAGATAAGGCAAGGTGTGGCAGAGATAGTCCGGTGGTTATGCAAAGAGACTTTCACAGCCCCACAGCTATGCCACCAAGGTATAGGTCTTCTCCTGAGTTTCCTGGTTAGATCTCTGTCCCCCAGTGACCCTCCCTGCCACTGCTCCGGATTCTGAGGGCAGTAGCAATGGAGACTCAGAGTTGTACTTGGTAAGTCTCCAGGGAGTCCTCTCCTCCCTTCAGCTGTCCCCTTGTTGGTGGAACAGACTGGAGGTGGTGTCTCAACTGATAAACCGCCGGACTGTTACCAGCCACTTAGTCTCTCCCTAGGCTCTTCTCTGTCACCAGCCATATGTGTTTGCACTCACCGGTGATTTGGTGGGTTCTTGTAGTCATTCTAGTCCTGTCTTTTTTCAGTCCCCGGTGGTCTCCTTTGGTATTCATAGTTGATCCAGGAGAGGAGAGGAGAGGAGAGGAGAGGAGAGGAGAGGAGAGGAGAGGAGAGGAGAGGAGAGGAGAGAAACAGATCTGCTGCTGCTCATAGCCCTGCCTCCGGAAGTCTATGGGGTTCATTATTCTTAATAGCTGAGTAGTATTCCACTATATATATATATATATATATATATATATATATATATACACACACTATATATACACACACACACACACACACATATATATATATATATATAGAGAGAGAGAGAGAGAGAGGAAAAGTTTGATATATATATACCAAACTTTCTCAACCACTCATCTGTTGGTGGATACCTGGGTTGTTCCCAGGTTCTGGCTATTATGAACTGTGTTGCTATAAACATAGGTGTGCCTATATCTTTTTAGATGGATGTGCTTGACTTCTTAGGCTATATCCCTAGGAGAGGAATTACTGGGTCATAAGGAAGACCTATTTCAAACCTTGTAAGGGTGCCGGGCTAGCTTCGCGGGCGGGAGAGAGATGACCAGGGACTCATGGCTGAGCTGGGAACGCAGTTCAATCTTTATTGATGAGTGGGGATGCAGTTCAACAATCTAATCTCTATTCATTAGAAAATACTGTCCTTTATATCTCCTGAGGCGGAAGTATGAGGAAGAGGAAGTATGTAGGATAGGGGGTGGGGAGAAGGAAAAAGCGCTGGAACCAGTGGGGATTAAACCAATGAAAACAATGACTATGTAAATAGACCACAGTGTTAAGCAATACAAGCAAACCCAACATGATGATCAAAACAGGTCTTAGAAGCAGAATTCAGAAGCATACCAACATAAGGGTTTTCCACATTCGCTGTTTTTCAACAGACCTTGCTGTTGAGATGGCTTTAGCATAGTCATGAAGGGGAAAATGAGCAAGAGAGAAAGGTGTTGATTTATTATAGACCTTTAGCCAAAGATCTCAAGTGTGGGTTCTCAATCTCTAGCATATAGTAGAATCCCCTGAAGAATTTGTTAACACAGACCCCTAAAAGTCCAGAGTTTCTGAATCTGTAGGACCAAGGAGGACACAAGATATGCATCTATAATAAGTTCCCAAGTGGTGCAGATGGTCTGGGGACACACTGGACTAAACCACTGTTATTAACAGTTGAGAGACATTAAGTTCGTCAACTTGTGACTATTCAAAGATTTCGGGAGCCGTGCAGTGGTGCAGCAGGTTAAGCGCACATGGTGCAAGATGTACTGAACAGCATCAGGATCCTGGTTCGAGCCCCCGGCTCCCCACCTGCAGGGGGTTTGCTTCACAGACGGTGAAGCCGGTCTGAAAGTGTCTTTCTCTCCACCTCTCTGTCTTCCCTTCCTCTCTCAATTTCTCTCTGTCCTATCCAACAACAATGACAGCAATAACAACAATGATGATAAACAACAAAGGCAACAAAAAAGAAAAAAAATAATAATGAAAGACAAAAATTTCCTCCTTAGTCATTGTTGGATCATTGGGAAGATAGCCAAATTCTGCTAACGAGAGAAAGAAAGCCTGGGGGGCAGGCAGAAGTGCATGGGGTTTAACGCACATAGTACAAAGTACAGTGACCCACACAAGGATCCAGGTTCGAGCTCCTGGCTCCCCATTTGTAGGGTAGTCACTCCACAAGCAGTGAAACAGGTCTGCTGGAGTCTATCTTTCTCTCCCCTTCCTCTCTCAATTTCTCTCTGTCCCATCCAATTAAAAAATGAGAAAAAATTGGCTGCCAGGAGTAGTAGACTTGTAGCACCAGCACTGAGCCCCAGCAATAATTGTAGAGGAAAGAAAGAGAAAGACTGAAGAGTTGAAGCATTAGACTGTGTGCAGTTTTAGAGTGTAAACTCATGGATTCCTTGCCTTTTTATATTTTCTGAATAAATTCAAAGAGAGTTTCAGATCCTCTGAGATTGGCAGGATGGGCCTCTTCAGAAACACAGGTTGCTGGGGTTGGGGGTTAGGGATTGGTGGGGGGGAGATAAAAGGAATGGGGTCAGCTGTTACAGCACCTGGTACCCATATAGTGTTGGCTCCAATAATGGGGGCCTAAACTTGTCCCTTGGGATTAAACATTTTATATCTGTTCTCATAATGTACTCGGTGTGCTCCAAGTAACTATCAATACTCCATCATCATGACTAATTGCCATCCACTGACTTTAGTAAAAGAATCCATTGTGCAGGGGAAATATAAATGATCAGGATGTGTGCTACATTTAGCTCCTTCTCATCCATCAAACATCTTCTTGAGATCTGCTACACATTTAACACTGAGCTAAGGAGCAAAATGGCATGAACCAAATATAAGACAGAGATTCTGCTCACATAAAACTGAACAGTGCAGCTGTGACAGCAAATCACTGTTACTGAAACAGAGAAAGTATACAAATAATAGAACTGAGCAGGATACCATTATTATTTGCAAAATAAATAGTTTAGAGGCCAGACAGTGGCACACCTGGTTAAGCGCAAACAATTCATTGCACCAGGTCCCAGGTTGAAGACCCTGGTTCCCACCTGCAAGAGGAAAGCTTCATGAGTAGTGAAGCAGGGCTGCAGGTATCTCTCTGTCTCTCTTCCTCTCTATCTCCCCATGCTTTTCAAATTTCTCTGTCTCTATCTAATAATAAATAAATATATAATTAAAAATATTTTATATTCACACTAATTATTGTTTTATTTATTCAACAAATACGGCTTTATTCCAAGTACTATGCTGGCCCTGAGAACATCTATTAAGATATGCACCTTGCCATTACTAAGTTCATAGTCTAGAAAAGAAAGACACTTTACATGCATTACCAAACAAACATGGTGAGAACCATAACTACTAACAATGTTGCCCAAGATGCTATTAAAACAAAATGACATATAGCTAATCATCCTAGATTCAGAGTCCTTAAATGTTTCCTTGACGGTATGACAGACAGCTCACTGGGTAAGGTAGCTGCTCTTCCCCATGGGTAACCCAGGTCTGTGCCCTAAGATGACACAAAAGACACTATAATAACAGAGGATGCTTTAGAGCTGTGATGCCTCTTTCTCTGAAAGAAAGCTTGAACTGGAGTGGTAAATTCGTGTGTGTGTGTGTGTGTGTGTGCGTGTGTGTGTGCCTGTGTGTGTGCCTGTGTGTGTGTGTGTGTGTGTGTGTGATGTCCCAGATCTGTCAATCACATAAGAATGTATCCTAGAGAAAGTGGTTAGGAACTAAGCTGTGAAAAATGAATGGGAAATAAGTGTACAAGAAAAATGAGTGTACAATTGCACATTAGAGAGGACTCAGTGTCCCACAGGCATGTGGAGACTTTATGGAAAGGAAAGATTTCAGGACATCCAGCGAAGCTCTGCAGCCAGAAGAGGGGCTTAGGTAAGAGAGGTACATGGAAGGTAGTCATGTTTGAGAACCATGGTTGTTGCATGCAATGGGAAATAAAGCATTTTCAGAAAGGAAAGGAAGTCATTGAAGTTATAATCACATGTTTTGCTATTTCTGTGAGCAGTGGGTCATAATACATTTTTGTTAGCATAGCATCAAATTATTTAACAAAAATACCACAAAATACTGATTTTTATGGAACTATACGTAACATATAGTTTTCAGATGATTTATATTTTACCCATGCAATATTTTTTTTAAGTAAAGGCATGAAAAATAGTTACAATTAGGGTAAGAATTCAGAGAGTGGGAGTGAGTAGAGGCAGACTGTGGAGTCAACTAGAATACAGATGTATTGCCCTTTAATGTAGGAGAAAAATTAAAGTAGCTACTTGATGACTTCAGGCTTAATACCTAACTCATTACTTGAAAGATTGTTTCCAGTAAGTTATCTGCTAAGATACTTCCTCTATAAAGCCCATATTTCCCCCAGTCCAAAACCTCTAGGGTGGGGCTCACTTTCCTGCATGCTTCCCTCAATTCATACCAAATGATATTGCATCTGCTGATCTCAAACTATCAATGCAACGTGTATCACCTCGGCATGCTTCACTTCAGACTGTCCAGAGACGTCAGGCGTGGAGGCATGGAATGTCAACCCTTCAGCCTCATTACTTGGATGAGACCTTTCCTTTCATAGGATGCTCTAATTCCATTTCGGCTGATTCAATTCCTAATAAAGCCCCATAGGTGGGTTATTGAACACTCATGGGTAGCTTCTGGGCACATGAAGTCTAAACCTCTGATATGGGAGAGGAGAATAAAAATACCAAAAAAAAATCAAATTGAATATTTAAAAGACCAGCTAAGTATCATTTATGAAGAAATACCCATAAGGATCAATACTCAAAAAAGTTGAAGGCACAGAAATAGAAATATTAAAGTAGGAAAAACAAAACATTCACCTCAGAGGAGATCCAAAAGGCTAACAAACATATGAAAAACTGCTCTAGGTCACTGATTGCCAGAGAAATGCAAATTAAGACAGTACTAAGATACCACCTCACTCCTGTGAGAAAGACATACATCAAAAAGGACAGCAGCAACAAATGCTGGAGAGGCTGTAGGGACAGAGGAACCCTTTTACATTGCTGGTAGGAATGTAAATTGGTCCAGCCTCAGTGGAGAGCAGTTTGGAAAACTCTCAGAAGGCTAGACATGGACCTTCCATATGATCCAGTAATTCCTCTCCTGGGCTTATACCCCAAGGACTCCATAACACCCAACCAAAAAGAGGTGTGTACTCCTATGTTCATAGCAGCACAATTCATAGCTAAAACCTGGAAGCAACCCAGGTGCCCAACAACAGATGAGGGGCTGAGAAAGCTGTGGTATATATACAAAATGGAATACTATGCAGCTATCAAGAACAATGAACCCACCTTCTCTGACCCATCTTGGACAGAGCTACAAGGAATTATGTTAAGTGAGCTAAGTCAGAAAGATAAAGATGAGTATGGGATGATCCCACTCATCAACAGAAGTTGAGGAAGAAGATCTGAAAGGGAAACTAAAAGCAGGACCTGACCAAATTGTAAGTAGGGCACCAAAGTAAAAACCCTGTGGTGAGGGTAGACATGCAGCTTCCTGGGCCAGTGGGGGGTAGGAGTGGGTGGGAGGGATGGATCACAGTCTTTTGGTGGTGGGAATGCTGTTTATGTACACTCCTAGTAAAATGTAGTCATATAAATCACTAGTTCATTAATATGAGAGGGGGAAAATTAATTGTATGTCTCAAAGTTTTAAAAACACAGACTGAGTCTTTTTAATATATAGGCTGTGTATTTGATATGAAGACTCTCTCAAAAGCCTAGACCAAGTAGATCAGAAGCAACCAATAGCACAGCTACATACAAGATACTGGGTACTATACAGCAAACCCTAACAAAAGGACTTTTCAAAGTTAACCCAATTACCAAATAATGTGATGATAACAGTAACTATCTGTTGTTTTTGATGGGTTATGTTGTTTTCGCCGGGCTGGCTTCATGGGCGGGTAACAGACGACCAGGGACTCATGGTTGAGCTGTAGGCAATATCTCTTTATTCATGCAGGACGCAGCACAATCTAAGCCGAGCTAAGCTAAACTCAAGGTACCCTAAAACTCACAATGCTGTCTTTATATATACTTGCCAAGTAGGGTGGAAACAGGATGTGACATAGAGAGGGTGGAGAGAAAAGTGACTGGTGAAAATCAGAGTGTGACAAGGAGAGGGGGCAGAGCAGGCAAGAATTCTATCATTGAATCACCAATGCCCTGGGGGGAGGGTGGTGCTTTTTAACAGTAGTTATGTAAATAGAATGCAGTGGTTATGTAAATAGAATAGTGTTAAGCAGGGGGGATTTAAACCAAATGAAACAGAAGGGGTCTCATGCATACCAACAACTATCCATTGTCTTTTTGAACCCTAAGACAGCAGGAACTTCACATCTCCACTATAGAGCCTCTACTTCCCCCAGTACTGGAACCTTTGGATAGGGCCCACTTTCCCGTATGCCTCTCCCAATCCATATCAAATAATATTGCATCTGCCGATCACAACCTAATCAACGCAATGATTGCTACCTCAACATGCTTCACCTTACACTGTGTCTAGAGACTTCACGTGTGGAATGACTACCCTTCAGCTTCATTACTCGGGTGAGACCTTTCCTTTCATAGTATTCTCTAATTCCATCCCAGGTGGTTCACTTTCTAACAAAGTCCCATAACCTAGATATACACCAGTTTCTGTGAGAGAGAGTTTATGTGCACATGTATCCACAAACTACTGCAAAATATATACCTGAAAGCAGAAGTACACTAAAGTTTGCAGTGAGTACCCCCTAACACTTCCTCTCCACTATTCCAAGCTTTGGGTCCATGATTGCTCAACAATTTGTTTGGCTTTGTACATTAACTCTCTTTTCAGTCACCAGGTTCCAGATGCCATCAGGATGCCGGCCAGGCTTCCCTGGACTGAAGACCCCACCAATGTGTCCTGGAGCTCTGCTTCCCCAGAGACCCACCCTACTAGGGAAAGAGAGAGGCAGACTGGGAGTATGGACTGACCAGTCAACGTCCATGTTCAGCGGGGAAGCAATTACAGAAGCCAGACCTTCCACCTTCTGCAACCCACAGTGACCCTGGGTCCATGCTCCCAGAGGGACAGAGAATGGGACAGCTATCAGGGGAGGGGGTGGGATATGGAGATTGGGTGGTGGGAATTGTGTGGAGTTGTACCCCTTCTACCCTATGGTTTTGTTAATTTATTCTTTCTTAAATAAAAAAATAATTAAACAAATTTAAAAAATAAAGAAGACAAATATGGTGATATTTGTCAAATATAAAATATCAGTCAAAGCTAACACTAAGAAAAGTAAAAAACTGGGCAGCGGTAGACAGCATAATGGTTATGCAAACAGACTCTCATGCCTGAGGCTCCAAAGTCCCAGGTTCCACCATAAGCCAGAGTTAAGCAGTGCTATGGTTTAAAGAAAGAAAAAAAAAAAAAAAGTAAAAATATCTGGTGGAGGGTGATAGTAGATGTTCAGCTTCTTGTCGGGGGTGGGGTGGGGGGTGGGGGGGGGTCGAGACACAGTCCTTTGGTGGTGGGAAGGGTGTTGATGCCCATTCCTATTAACTTGTAGTCTCAGAAATCACTATTTAGTTAATATGAGAGTGCAAAAACTAATTGAATGTCTAAAACCTTTTAATGCACAGACCATAGGAGGAGTATATGTTCCTTTAGTCTAAACACTTAAGACTTCAAACGTGTAACCAGAATGAATTTTTTTAACAGTGTTCTCAAACTGGTAATACACTTCCAATAATGACTTGTTCTTTGAAATGTTGACTTTTCTAAAAGCTTTGACCAAGGAGAAAATAAGCAGCCAATGGTGTTACTTTCTAAGACACAGCAGTATATAAATAATGTCAAAAGACATAAATTATTGTGATGCCATGTATGATACAGCAAATCCTAACAATGGGATATTTCAAAGTTAATCCAATTGCCAAATAATGTGATTATAGCAATAACTATCTATTGCCTTTTTAAACCCTAAGACAGCAGGAACTTCCCACTTCCTCTATAAAGCCCATATTTCCCCCAGTCCTGGAACCTCTAGGGTGGGGCTCACTTTCCTGCATGCTTCCCTCAATTCATACCAAATGATATTGCATCTGCTGATCTCAGCCTAATCATTGCAATGTGTATCACCTTGGCATGCTTCACTTCAGACTGTGTCCAGAGACGTCAGGTGTGGAGGTGTGGAATGTCAACCCTTCAGCCTCATTACTTGGGTGAGACCTTTCCTTTCATATGATTCTCTAATTCCATTTCAGGTGGTTCACTTCCTAACAAAACCCGAAAACCTAGATATAGACCAGGACCCATGAGATAGGGCATATGTACACATGTATCCATAAATTATGGAAAAATATATACCTGAAAACAAAAGTGCACAATGGTCTGCAGTGAGTCAGTATATGCAGGGAGCAAGTAGAAAGACCTAAATAAAGACACCATAAAGTTCACAATGAAATAGGTTCTACATAGGCTTAGATACCCTCCTTCTATTACACTTCCCTCAGTCACTCCAATGCTAACCGTATCAAAGTAAGGACTACAAAAGCTGAATAAGGGCAAGAGACTGGCATACTTTAATGATGACTCTTTAGTCACTAACAGGCCACCCTATCAGCTGGGGCCCTAATCGGGGTGTCCTGAGATTCCCAAATAGACATGATGGGCCTAGATCTCGAATAAATCCCTCTCTCCATTGTTACTGGATACCTCTATCAGGAACAAGACAATAGATCCCTTTGTGGGCCCCCATAGGACCTTGCCCTCAACGTGGATCAACAACACTAGAGAATGTTCCATCCTTCAAAGGGAGGCTTGATAACATACTCTATGATACACCTGAAGAATATGTATCCTGATATTGGGGCAGCTTGGAATGTTCCTACTCATTCATGACTACAGAATGTGAGTTCAGACCTACAGGGATGCAGAGGTCACATAAGTTCCTAAGCTGCATATGAGCCCCAGATCAAATCAAATTGATGGGGTTTACAGTCAACAATATTTATACACCTTTCTCATATTTGGGAGCTACTCTCCTCCCTGATCCAGCTGTCTGGCCCTTTTCCCAGCTATGACATCATCTTCCCAGACAATAACTTGGGCCCACATGCATATCAGATGTCAGGCTACCTACTATTACACATCCCTCAATCACTCCAAAGCTAACTTTGTCAGACAATGTAAGGACTACAAAAGCTGAATAAGGGCAAAAGATTGGCATAATTTAATGATGACTCTTTAGTCACTACCAGGCCACCCTATCACCTGGGACCCTAGTCAGGGAGTCCTGGGATTCCCACACAGACATGGTGGGCCTAGACCTCTAACAGATTCCTCTCACCACTGCCACTGGTCATCTCCATCAGGAATAGCATAATGGACCCCTTTGTGGGCCACTATAGGACCTTGCCCTCAGTGTGAATCAACAGTGCTAGGGAATGTTCCATTCTCCGAAGGGAGGTTGGATAACATACTCTACCTACTACCTGAGGAAGTTGGGTCCTGTAATTAGTGTAGCCTGGAATGTTCCTAGCCATGACCACAGAATATGAGCTCAGACCTACAGGGATGCAGAGGTTACATAGGCTCCTGTACTGAACATGGGCCCCAGATCAAACTGATGAGGTTTACAGTTAATAATATTTATATACTTTTCCCATATTTGGGAGCTACTCCCTACCCTAATCCAGGTTTCTAGTTCTTTTTACAACTATGACACCATCTCCCCAGACAATAATCTGGGTCTACCTGCATATCAGATATCAGGCTTAGGAAAAAACTAGTAAAGTCATGGGCCCCTTGGAATATACCTAAAATAGAACTACTAGCTTTTTCAAAAATGGAGACCCCAAATCTTCATCCACAATATTCTTGCCTTAGGTTCATGACTAGTCAATAATTTGTTCTGCTTTATATCTTAACTCTTGTTCAGCCACCAGGTTCCAGATGCTATCATGATACCAACCTGACTTCCTTGGGCAAAGAACCCACCAAGGTGAGCCCCACCTCCCCAGATCTCTACCCCACTAGGGAAAGAGAGAGACAGGCTGGGAGTATGGATCAACCTGTCAATGCCCATGTTCAGCAGGGAAGCAATTACAGAAGCCA
Organism: Erinaceus europaeus; assembly: GCF_950295315.1. NCBI lineage: Eukaryota > Metazoa > Chordata > Mammalia > Eulipotyphla > Erinaceidae > Erinaceus > Erinaceus europaeus. The sequence continues at coordinate 98,145,163 of NC_080164.1, read as the reverse complement.
GACCTTCCACCTTCTCCACCCCTGGGTCCATACTCCCAGAGGGATACAGAATAGGAAAGCTATCAAAGGAGGCAATTAGATACAGAGTTCTGGTGGGGGAATTGTGTGGAATTGTACTCCTCTTATCCTATCGTCTTGTCAATATTTTCATTTTATAAATAAATTAAAAAAGAGATGATGCAAAAAAAAAAAAAAAGCTACAAGGTCAGAAGAGGAAAAAAAGAAAAATGAATCATCATTCTTGCCTTCTACTTCTAAAGCTCATTACCAACTGGGACAGAGAAACAGAAATTAAGAGCAGCATGAGCTCAGAGAACCTCTCTCCAGTTCAGTTAGTCCAGCAGAAAACAAACCAAGCACCAGGATAGGCTTTTGTAGCTCCAAGCTCAATACATATGGAACAGTGTATGGACTGCACTAGTACCTGAACAGTGCAAGAGTTTTGTTTTTAATTTTCATTATGCTTTGAGGCCTTTATCCATGAACTATGCACAGATGATGAAAGCACATTATTTCTGTACACTTAAAGCAGAAATATGCAATGAAATGAATAGTGTACAAAATATATAATAAAAGCTCAGCCACAAAGCCATGTGACAGTTATTCTCTGCCCTGAGAACTCCTGTTGGTTTCCTCATTAATCTTCACTGTGCACACACTTTGTAACAGGCACTGAGTCCAGAAATGGGGGATGTGGGTGAACATAACAGTTTGTCTCTACTACTTTGATTAACCTTATAGTCTAGAGGAGAGAGAGATATTAAGCAGGTATACAAATCACAGTTAATTGAATAAGGGTGATAATGTCAAGGCTGTCAATGAGCAGGCTGCTACTCTGAAAGAATTAACAAAAGAGAGGAGTTGAAATATAGGTTGTGGGACTGGAGAGACAGCACAATGGTTCTGCAAAAGACTTTCATGCCTGAGGCTCTGACGTCTCAGGTTCAGTCCCTAGTAGCGCCATCAGAAAGAGCTGAGTGGTGCTCTGGCCTTTCTCTATATATCTTTCTCTCTGTCTCTCTCATTGAAATAAAATTTGAAAAAAATTAAAGAAATATTCCCCCATAGATAGAATGGGTCTAGACATCTACTAGATCCCTTTCTCACCATCACTGGTCACTTTCCTCAGGAATGTCATCATAAACCCTTTTGAGGGCCTCTCCAACACTTTGCTGTCACTATAAGCTAGTAATGGGAGGCTGGGTCACCCTACTCTGCCACTCAAAGAAAACAGGTCCTAAAATGAGTGCAGCCTAGAATGTTCCCAGCTGTGACCATGGACTGTGAGCTCAAACTGACAAGGATGAAGAGTTTACATAGGGTCCTGTGCTAAATAGGAATAGATATAGGCCTTGGGTCAGATCAGTGGAGAAAACGGTTAGTCGTATTTTTATATTTTCTTCAAGATTAGGAGCTACTTTCTGCTCTAATCCAGTTTTCAAGTCCTATTCTCAACTCTCACACCATCTTTCCAGGCAGTACTTTTAGTCCACCTGCATGTTAGCTATCAGGCTCAAGCAAAAATTTCTAATGTCATGAGCCCCGAAGAGCATATCTAAAACAGACTTCCTAGCTCCTTCTCACACTAAAACCCTATTTTCACATGCTCTATTCCTAATTTCTTATTCCCATTATTAAACAATTTGTCCTCCTTTATATTTTACTGCCTTTCAGCCACCAAGTTGAAGACGCTACTATGATTCCATGCTGACTTCCCTGGGCAGACAGCATCATCAGTGTCCTCACTTCTCCAAAGCCTTACCCCACTAGGGGTATATAAATATACAAAAGGAACAGGCTGGAGGTATGGATCAAATTGCCTACATTCATGTCCAGTGGAGAAGCAAATACAGAAACCAGAACTCCCAGCTTCTATACCCCAAAAAGAATTTTGGTCCATATACTTAGCAAGGGAGAAATGTTAGGTGTCAGGCATTAAACCAGCTCCCCCAGCTCTATGCTTCATTGCTGATAGTATGGCCTATTTACATAATCATTGTTTTGCCTGATCTATCTTCTTTCTACCTCGTGACCCGCCCTGACTGCAGGGTATATTAATCCCACCAGTTAAAACCATCCCAACAGTTGCTAAGGACGCTTCCACCTTCCCAGCATGCCTTTTGTCTCTCCACCCCTTTTCCTAGCCATCTCTGTTCCCTTGCAACTTCTGGTTTTATGCCATAAAACTCACTTCTGTTCCTGGTTTCACTCTCTTTTCTCTCCCGCGTCCTGACCTGGAGAAGGGCTGGCGTGCAGAGTGAGAGGCGGCCATTGCAGTTTGGCGCTACATGCCTTAACCCACTGTGCTCACACCCAACTCTGGGATGCTCCTGTGTGAATAAAGAATTGTATTACCACGCTGCCATGAATTCCCAGATCCTCTCTCCCGCCCACAACACTAGCCCAGCAGTTAGGGGGGGATGACTAGAGGGCTCTGAATTCCAACTCTGTCAGGACCTGGGGAGAGAAGAGGAAAAAAGGAAGGACACTAAGAATTAGCAATAGGTATGTGACTTGGAAAGGAAGAGAAGGCAGGACCACAGAAAAAAATTAACAAAAATATAGAGGATATAGATAGATAGATGATAGAAGAAAGAGAGGAAGGAAAGAAGAAAAGAAGGAAGGAAGGAAGGAAAGAAGGAAAGAAAGAGAGAAAGAGCTATAAAAATAATAGTCAACCCATATCTGTGATCTTGGGAGAACACTGCAATTTCCATTGGAGGGGATGGGGATACAGAACTCTGGTGGTGGAAACGGTGTGGAATGATACCTTTATCATCGTATGACTTTATCAGTCATTATTAAATCACTAGTAAGAATTTAAATAAAGAACAAAAACCAGACTTCATGAAAATCAAAGAGGGATTCTCATAAGACTATCTCAGAGCACACCCAAATTTTGTAAGGCCTGAAATTTATGAAGAGAGTGTGACTGGAACACCAGAGTATTTACAGGGTCCCTGACTAAGTCTGAGGTGAATCTTGAGATTTAAACTTGGCTGGTTTCATGGTAAAATTACCAGCAAACTCATTCTAATCTGACTCCTTCTAATGCCATCCCATGATTTTCACCCCTTCTCGCCATACTCATTCAGGTCAGATCCTATTGAAGTCACTGTGGGCAGTCAGGATTCATTTGATCAATTAACAAACATATTTGTTAGGTGAAGTAAAATGTGTTGTTATTCCCATTGAAAATTATACTCAGGGAGTTGGGCTGTAGCGCAGCGGGTTAAGCGCAGGTGGCTCAAAGCACAAGGACCGGCATAAAGATCCTGGTTCGAACCCCGGCTCCCCACCTGCAGGGGAGTCGCTTCACAGGCGGAGAAGCAGGTCTGCAGGTGTCTATCTTTCTCTCCTCCTCTCTGTCTTCCCCTCCTCTCTCCATTTCTCTCTGTCCTATCCAACAACAACAACAACAATAATAACTACAACAATAAAACAACAAGGGCAACAAAAGGGAATAAATAAATAAGATAAATATAAAAAAAAGAAAATTATACTCAGTATGCTATGGGCACAACCCAATGAGGCACATGTATTTTATATCTGCTATATTCAAAGGACTCAAATAGACTGTGGGGGCACAGCTAAAATTGGTCTTGCAAATTGATCATCGACAGTTATTTGTCTTGACAATTTAAGAGAAAGTTTTAGCTCCCCTCTGCAAGTCTAGATTAATAACCAGGTTCCCATAGTTAGTGACCTCCTAGTAAAAAGAGTATGATGTCCTATAACAGTAGGACAAGCTCAAAGATGCCCACAGAAGACTGCTTTTCCTCTTTGCTCACTTTATTTCTGCAGGTTACACACACTGAGCAACTAGTTAAGATTTTGTAGGCAGATGTTAAGAGCCTGGTGAGGAAAAAAGGGGATGAATTTCTCTATGGGTTTGGGGCATTTGTTTTTTTCTAATGGAGACAACTAAGACTAGAATGTGGATATCAGGGCTGAGCCTGCGCCTAGAAGTATCTCAGGTGACAATGACTGAAAGAAAAGGGAGAGAGTGGTCTGGAGGTGACACAGTGTATAAAGCACTAGACTCTCAAGTATGAAGTCCTGAGTTCAATCCCTGGTAGCACATATACCAGAGTGATGTCTGATTCTCTCTCTCTCTCTCATTAATAAATAAAATATTTTTAAAAAGAAAAATAAAAGGGGAAAGAGTTTGGCCAGTCCTCAGTTTTTGAAAAATGCTTTTAGATGGGTGGTCCGGGACATGGCTCACTAGATAAAGCACTGGACTCTCAAGCATGAGTTTCTGAGTTTGATCCCCATCAGCATATGTACCACAATGACACATGGTTCTTTCTCTCTCCTCCTATCATTCTCATTAATTAATAAATAAAATCTTTTTAAAAAACTGCTTTTAGATGGAATCCTAGTAACATCCTTAACTTGGTGGCTAAAAGGCAGTAAATTATAAACCAGGACAAGTTGTCTAATAAACAGGAACCCAAAGTTAGAAATAAAGCAGATGAAATTAGGAGTCTTTGGGTGGGAAGAAGTTGCAGATGCTACTATGATTCTATCCTGACTTCCCTGGGCAGACGACCTCACCAATGTGTCCAGGAACCTCATCTCTCCAGTGCCCTGCCCCACTAGGGAAAGACAGAAACAAGCTGGGGGTATGGATCCACCTGTCAACATCCATGTCCAGCAAAGAAGCAATTACAGAAGTCAGAACTCCTACCTTCTGTACCCCATAAAGAATTATGGTCCAGGGGGTTGGGCACTGGGTTAAGTGCACATAGTACAAAGCATAGGGATCACAGTTTGAGCCCACAGCTTCTCACCTGCAGGGGGGGGGGTCACTTCACAAGTGATGAAGCAGGTCTGCAGGTGTCTACCTTTCTCTCGCCCTCTTTATCCTCCCCTCCCCTCTCAATTTCTCTCTGTTCTATCCAGAAAAACAGAAAGAAAGAAAGAAAGAAAGAAAGAAAGAAAGAAAGAAAGAAAGAAAGAAAGAGAGAAAGGTCACCAGGAGCAGTGAATTCGTAGTGCAAGCACCAAGCCCCAGTGATAACCCCAGAGGGGGAAAAAAAGATTTTTTTCTCGGTCCATATTCTCAGAAGGATAAAGAATAGGAAAGTTTCCAATGGAGGGGATGGGACATGTAGCTCTGGTGGTGGGAACTGTGTGGAATTGTATACCTGTTATCTTACAGTCTTGTTAATCATTATTAAATCACTAATACATTATTTTTAAAAAGTAAAATGTTAAAAATAAAAAAAAATGCTCTTAGAGGAAGATTCATCCTCAACAGTGATCATTATCTGCCACACATAAGTAGTGTGTACGCTAATTTGAGTTCAAGCTGAAGGTTCAACAGACTGATTTTAAAATGCCACTACAAATAACATATATGTGTAAATACCTTAAAGAATTTGAAATGTTACAATGAGCAAAAAACAGGATTCAAACCCCCAGTCCCCACCTGTAGGGGGAAAGCTTTGGAAGTAGTGAAGCGGGGTTGCAGGTATCTCTCTGTTTCTCCCCTTTTATATCTCTCTCCCCAATACATAAAGATAATTTTTAAATGAAAAAAATAATTTAAAACATTCAGAATTACTGCCTCAAATAACATCTGCTCAATTACTTCCAAATAATACCTTGATTGGAATAAGAGGTTGTAGTACCACCCAGAGTAGTTCTACTCCTGTTGTCTCAACTAACTAAATTACACTCTAAATTCTTATTGCTCCCTTCCAGTGTGAATTAAGTTTATAGTATGTAATTATCAGGTACAAGGTGAAAAAAGAGAGAAGAAAAGAAATGGAAAAAAGAAAAGCTTTAACAAAATGCTCTGATACGATCTGAGATGAGGTATATAGCTCTTGGCGATCAGATTATGGTATATGGCTCTTGGTGATCAGAGCCCCTGTCACCTTCTATCTATTAGATACAACAGAAATATAAGGTAATTTGGAGTATAATAGGGACATAAAGAATCGAGAAAACCACACCTTAGAGACATCATCAAAATGAAGAATGCAAAAGGAAGCAATTTTGCTGGGTTTGTATTTTTTATTTCTGAACTTTGTGCATAAAACAATTCATCTGAGCCCTGCAGAATAGGGTCTAAAAAGTATCTTTTTTTCTCTTGAATATTTATTGAACACCATGAAGGTGTAGGGCATAACTCCAGGAGACACAGAGACATAAAATGCAAGCTCTGCCCTTCAGGAATATATAGCTGCTGGGAGGAACAAGCTAGATGTAGTTAAGATAAATAATGGGCCAAGCTGCCCATCAGGAAGAGCACTGACAACCGAGCTACACAAAGTCATGCACCCAGCACAGTCCCTAAAAGTTCTGAGGCAGCAGGGGACTGAAGAATATTAATGGGAAAGAAGGAGAAAGCATTTTGGTTAAAGTATAGGATGGAGTGAGAGCTGCAAGAAGATGGATTTTAGAATTGTCGTGGTCAGAGGGAAAGGAACAGCGTGGTTTATCTCAGGGTTTGGCAAACTAAGACTCATGGCCAAGAACCAGCCTGCTGTTTCTTAACAAGACCTGAAAACTAAGAAAGGTATCCACATTGCTAGTTAATATGGTGCCCACATTCTCCCACGTGAAATGATGCCATCAATGAGCAGTCATCCTCAGGTTAAATGTATCATTCCTTTATTTTTAGAAGGAGGTAAAGAAGAAAGGGAGAAGCAGGGGGAGAAGAGAGACACACACTGCTCTGTTCAACCAGTCCATGCAGTTCCCCCATGCCTGGTGTTGTTCATGGTATTTCCATGTGATACCAGGGCTTAAACCCAGGGCCTCACTCAGTCCATCTCCCAGTTCCTTTATTACTTTTTATTTCTTATTATATAGAGACAGAGAGAAATTGAGAGGGGGGAGATAGAGAAGGAAAAAGACAGAGACACCTGCAGCCCTGCTCCACCACTTGTGAAGCTTCCCCCCTACAGATAGGGACCATGGGCTTGAACCCAGGTCCTTGGACACTGGAATGTGTGTGCTTAACCAGATGCTCCACCACCTGATCCCTCTCTCACTTCCTTTACAATTCTTACTGATTAAAAAACAACCCAAGAAACATTTTGTGTCATGTGAAAAGTACATGAAATTCAAATTTCAAAACTAAGTATGTGCAGTGGGAAGGTGGCCATGTTCACCATGTTCACCATGTTCACCATTGTCTGTGGTTGCTCTCTCATCACAACAAAGTCAAATAGTGATAACAAAGGTCTGCCACCAGCCAAGCCTGAGATATGTATTATCCGGTTCTTCATAGAATAAATAAATAAATAAATAAAGCCACTAATTGAGTTATTTCAGGTGCAATCACTTGAATAGATAAGGAAAAGACCATATTGGACTTATGAAGCTGTAAAGTTTCAACTTCACTCTTTTATTTTATTTTATTTTTTTCATTTTCATTTTATTAGAGGATTAGTAGTTTTCAGTATGTTTTTTTTTTTACATGCATAACATGTCAATATGGTTGTTGACATACGGCTACAAAAGTAGCACATAGGGCTGGGCAGTAGTGCACCAGGTTAAGCACACATATTACAAATAAACAAGGGCAACAAAAGGGGAAAAAAAGCCTCCAGGAGCAGTGGATTTGTACTGCAGGCATCGAGCCCCAGCAATAACCCTGCAGGCAAAAAAAAAAAAGTTATGAAAGTAAAGACAGATGGGGCCAGGTGGTGATGCACCTGGCTAAGTGCACACATTACAGTGCACAAGGACCCACGTTCAAACCCCTGGTCCAAGTATTCTTCTAGCGTTTGCCCTTCTTCCGTAGCCAGTCAACAGCGTCAGGTTGAGCCTGATGTAAAGTTTCGAGACTTCCTTTGAATCTGGAGAGGTGGCAGTCGTTGACTATGTGGGTCATAGTCTGTCTGTAGCCGCAGGGGCAGTTCGGGTCATCTCTGGCTCCCCAGCGATGGAACATAGCGGCGCACCGGCCATGGCCTGTTCGATAGCGATTGAGGAGAGCCCAGTCATAACGTGCTAGGACAAAGCCGGGTTGACGCTTGCAGGGGTCTGTGATGAGGTGTTTGTTCTTTACCTCAGCTGACTGCCAACTCTGTTTCCAAGAGTCTGGAACAGAGAAGTTCAGTGTGGGCATAGGGGACCAGATTGGGTGACGAGATGTCAAGCGTTGGACAGGGTGGGCAAAGATATCCGCGTATATTGGCAGGTCAGGTCAAGCAAAGACGTGGGAAATGAACTTAGATGATGCCACATCCTGACGAATATCTGGCGGGGCCATGTTGCTAAGAACTGGCAGCCATGGAACTGGGGTGGAACGGATGGTTCCAGAAATTATCCTCATGGAGGAATATAATTTGGAATCGACCAAGTGGACATGGGGGCTACGGAACCATACTGGGGCACAGTATTCTGCAGTGCAATAGCATAATGCCAGATATGATGATCGTAGTGTGGAAGCACTCACGCCCCATGAGGAGCTGGCCAGTCTTGCAATGATGTTATTCCTCGTGCCCACCTTTGCTGCAGTTTTTATGAGATGTTCGTGAAATGACAGAGTGCGATCGAGAGTAACGCCAAGATAGACTGGCTGGGCTTCATGCCGGATTCTCCTATCGCCAAGCTGCACATTAAGCTCACGTGAGGCCGAGGCATGGTGTAGATAGAAAACAGAAGATACCGTTTTTGCAGTGCTAGGGATTAGTCGCCATTTTTTACAGTAATCAGATATCAGAGACATGTCTTTCGTGAGTGTTTCCTCGAGTATTAAAGCAGGGTTGCAGATGTCTGCCTCACTTAATCGTATATATATATTTACCAGCTCTGGTTTATGGTGGTGCGGGGGACTGAACCTAAGACTTCAGAGCCTTAGGCATGAGAGTCTCTTTGTATAACCATTATGCTATCTACTCCTGCCCTCTTTCCATCTCCCTCTCCCCTCTCAATTTATCTCTAACAAAAATAAAAATAAATTTAAAAAGATGAAAGAGAAAAGACAGGCAAAAACAGAGTACTTTAGTCAAGTGTTACTTGACTTTTATCTCCTGAGAACTGTTTTATTATTTTATTCTGCCTCCAGGGTTATCACTGGGGCTCGGTCCCTGCACTATGAATCTGCTGCTTCTGGAGGTCATTTTTTCATTTTGCTGCCTTTATATTATTGTTGTTATTATTGGACAGGACAAAGAGAAATCGAGAGACACAGGGAAGATGGAGAGGAGGAGAGAAAGACAGACACCTGCAGACCTGCTTCACCACTGGTGAAGCGACTCCCCTGCAGGTGGGGAGCCGGATCAAGGTGGCTTGAACTGGGATCCTTAACACAGGTTCCTGTGCTTCGCCATCTGAGAACTGTTTTATATGGTCTTCTTTCTTGTCAATCCTCCAAAACTTTTACCCCTTTCAACTGATGACCTTTTCTACATTTGATGAGAATTTTTTTTCCAAAGTAGCAGTTCCATCCTCCCACATGTAATCCCTAAACCCAAGAGTTCAATCTCCCTTCTGCTACACTGAGAAGAAAGTCCTATACCTGTAGTGGCTCCCTGAGATTTCAGAAGAAAGTACACACTCAAGACCATAGCACCAGATTCTATGTCTCTACTCCCAAAGTCTCACTTTACTGACCAGCTTTGGATCATGGACTACAACCACAAAACAACTTAAGGAATTATCATGGACTGAGAGGTGTCCCATACCCAAAGAAATGTCACCTACATCTTTATTTCAGGCAGTCTGTGAACACTATCTTAGTTTTAGGGCCTTTAATGTTGCATTACAACAGTAATTGTAATTAAACAGTAATTGTAATTAAAAAGTTTATTGTTTACAATAAATTTCTCAAGATAAAAAAATCATCCTGGCTCCTTCAGAGAGACTGTAGGTCCAATAAGAAGTATCTTTATAATAGAGCCATGGGGGAGATGAGACAGAGAGATGGCCACGTGAAGACAGAGTAGGGCTTCAGGTCAAGCAGTGGCACACAGAGAATACCAACAGTCTCCAGAATGTATTAGCTTCCCCCTGAATCTCTCCAGGGAGGGGAGACCTACCTGGCCCTTGACTTTAGATTCTGCCTCTAGAGCTATAAAAGAACATATTTGCTTTACTATCTAGTTTGTGGCAATTCCTTATGGACAGCCAGAGAAACTAACAGGGAGATATTTTATTTCCTAGCCCTGATGATTCTTTTTCTGTTCCTACCTAAAAAATAAATAAAAATCCAAATACTAATTGAGATGTGAAAATTGCTTCCAAATTTATTATTTCCAGTTGCCCATAATAATGTCCATTCATGCCTATCCCACACCTCATCTCTGACCCTTCTTTCAGCAGCCCTGAAGGGACTATAGCAGACAGGAAGTCTTTTCACCTGCTAGAAAGAAGACAGATTCATTCTTCCATCCCTGTTACCATTTGCCTGTATTGCCAGCTATTGCTTCTCACCTTCTGGGATTAGAACAGGAGAGCATGAAAGTTCTTACTTGACAGATATCACAAATTGTGTACCATCTATTCTTGGGCAGTGTTTGAGGACATCTTTTTCTCCCACGGGTGCCTTCTTGGGTTCAGATCTCTTCACCTCTCAGCAGAAGCTGACAGCAGCAGACACCTTGCTGAAGGTGACACACCCTTCTCTGAATCACGTTTTTTTTTCTTCTTATTCTCCCTGTCTATACTTACATAAATTTCTTTTTCCTCCCATTTTATCCCTTCCAACAGAATGCTATCAAAATGGCTGGATAAATCACGCAATGTATATTATTATAACTTATGCATACTATTTGAATCTGTGCAGTACATTATACTTTCTTCTCATACATTCTTTTTGTTTTCACTGTAGTAAGTGTTATTTTTGCTTTTTTTTTTTAATTTCACTTTGGCTGACTTTGAGGCCTCTCTTGGCAGCTATTATCTTTCTTAATTTCTTTCTTTTCTTTTCTTTTTCTTTTTTTAAAATATTTATTTATTTTCCCTTTTGTTGCCTTTTTTTTTAATTGTTGTAGTTATTGTTGTTGTTATTGATGTCGTCATTGTTAGCTAGGACAAAGAGAAACGGAGAGAGGAGAGGAAGACAGAGAGAGGGAGAGAAAGCTAGACACCTGCAGACCTGCTTCACCACCTGTGACGTGACCCCCCCTGCAGGTGGGGAGCTGGGGACTCAAACTGGAATCCTTACACCAGTCCTTGCACTTGGCACCACATGCACTTAACCCACTACGCTACCGCCCGACTACCTGCATTTGTTTTTTTTTAATATTTTATTTATTTATTTTTAAAATAATTTATTTCTTTATTGGGGAATTAATGCTTTACATTCAACAGTAAATACAATAGTTTGAACATACATAACATTCCCCAGATTCCTATTTAACAATACAACCCCCACTATTTCATTCATCATTTTTCATGGACCTGTATTCTCCCCACCCAGCCACCCACCCCAGAGTCTTTGACTTTGGTGTAATACTCCAATTCAATTTCAGGTTCGACTTGTGTTTTCTTTTCTGGTCTTGTTTTTCAACTTCGGCCTGAGAGTGAGATCATCCCATATTCATCCTTCTGTTTCTGACTTATTTCACTCAACATGATTTTTTCAAGGTCCATCCAAGATCGGCTGAAAACGGTGAAGTCACCATTTTTCACAGCTGAGTAGTATTCCATTGTGTATATATACCACAACTTGCTCAGCCACTCATCTGTTGTTGGACACCTGGGTTGCTTCCAGGTTTTGGCTATTACAAATTGTGCTGCCAAGAACATATGTGTACACAGATCTTTTTGGATGGATGTGTTGGGTTCCTTAGGATATATCCCCAGGAGGGGAATTGCAGGGTCATAGGGTAGGTCCATTTCTAGCCTTCTGAGAGTTCTCCAGACTGTTCTCCACAGAGGTTGGACCAATTGACATTCCCACCAGCAGTGCAGGAGGGTTCCTTTGAACCCACACCCTCTCCAGCATTTGATGCTGTTACCTTTTCTGATGTATGACATTCTCACAGGAGTGAAGTGATATCTCATTGTTGTCTTTATTTGCATTACTCTGACAATCAGAGACTTGGAGCATTTTTTCATGTGTTTCTCGGCCTTTTGGATCTCTTCTGTGGTGAATATTCTGTCCAAGTCCTCCCCCCATTTTTGGATGGGGTTATTTGTTGTCTTGTTGTTGAGTCTGGCAAGCTCTTTATATATATTGAATCAATTTTATTGCTTCTCCAGGAGCTAGGGACCATCAAAGACCAAAGCAATCACAGTGTAAAGGCCTCCCTGTCCCCAGTGTCAAACTTCAAGTTCTCTAATATTAAAGTCATTAATTCAGTAGATGAGAAGATGCTCCTTTCCTTTCCATAGCAGAATACTAATGAACTAAAATTATTATAAGAGAGAACTCCTGTATTTGAATAAAAATCACCTTTACAATGTCAGCTCCATTTTCCTTTGGATTATTGCATACCTAGCAGTTCTTAGATCATGAGCAATTTTACATCTATATTCAGATCTGACAGAACTCATACCAGCCTCCCGGCCCCACAGAGCTTTGGTGGAATTCTTGATAAAGTGAAATTGATAATGAACCAAAGGTCTTTTTCCACTGACTTCTACAGTGGCCAAGACCACCTTGGGTCAACTCTTAAGACTCTGTAGTCAGCTACTTAGTGAGAACACATAAGCTTTGTGTTGGCAACTGAAGTCAAAACAAGGTCTTGACTCTTCCCTCGCCTTCCAACTTCACTCCATCTCCAACCTAAGAACACACCTAGACAAGGACCCCTGCCAAAGAAAAGCTATCCCACCTGCAGCATCTGTACAAGTGAATTCAAGGGAAGTGGGTCACGGCCATAATTCACACCACCTGAACAATTCACCCCATAGACTCTACCAGTATGAGGATGTGGGTTAAAATCTCCAGCTGCCCCAAGGGAGCATCTGAAAAAGAGAGGCTTCACAAATGTGAGGTTGCTGAGGTGCTTCTCCCGCCTTTTTAAATTTCGTTACTGAGGGATTAATGTTTAATAGTCAATAGTAAATACAATAGTTTGCACATGCATAAGATTTCCCAGTTTTCCATATAACAATATAACCCCCACTAGGTCCTCTGGTGTTTCTTCTTTTTCCCTTATACTCTATTAAAAAAAAAAGAAAGAAACAAAGAAAGAAACCCTAACAAAAGGACTTTTCAAAGTTAACCCAATTACCAAATAATGTGATGATAACAGTAACTATCCATTGTCTTTTTGAACCCTAAGACAGCAGGAACCTCACATCTCCACTATAGAGCCTATATTTCCCCCAGTCCTGGAACCTTAGGATAGGGCCCACTTTCCCGCATGCCTCCCCCAATCCATATCAAATAATATTGCATCTGCCGATCACAACCTAATCAACGCAACGATTGCCACCTCAACATGCTTCAGCTTAAGACTGTGTCTAGAGACTTCACGTGTGGAATGACAGCCCTTCAGCTTCATTACTCGGGTGAGACCTTTCCTTTCATAGTATTCTCTAATTCCATCCCAGGTGGTTCACTTTCTGGCAAAGTCCTAAAACCTAGATATGGACCAGGTTTTGTGAGAGAGAGCATATGTTCACACGTATCCATAGACTTGTGCAAAATATATACCTGAAAGCAGAAGTACACTAGAGTTTGCAGTGAGTACCCCCCTAACACTTCCTCTCCACTATTCCAAGCTTTGGGTCCATGATTGCTCAACAATTTGTTTGGCTTTGTATATTAACTCTCTTTTCAGCCACCAGGTTCCAGATGCCACCAGGATGCCGGCCAGGCTTCCCTGGACTGAAGACCCCACCAATGTGCCCTGGAGCTCGGCTTCCCCAGAGACCCACCCTACTAGGGAAAGAGAGAGGCAGAAATGGGAGTATGGACCGACCAGTCAACGTCCATGTTCAGCGGGGAAGCAATTACAGAAGGCAGACCTTCCACCCTCTGCAACCCACAGTGATCCGGGGTCCATGCTCCCAGAGGGATGGAGAATAGGAAAGCTATCAGGGGAGGGGATGGGATATGGAGATTGGGTGGTGGGAATTGTGTGGAGTTGTACCCCTCCTACCCTATGATTTTGTTAATTTATCCTTTCTTAAATAAAACATAAATTAAAAAAGAAAAAGAAAGAAAGAAAGAAAGAAAGAAAGAAAGAAAGAAAGAAAGAAAGAAAGAAAGAAGAAAACGGGGCAGGGAGGTAGAACACGAGGTTAAGTGAACACAGTACTAACAGTAAGAACTGGAGCAAGGATCCTGGGTCAAGCCCCTGGCTCCCCACCTACAGAGGAGTCACTTCATAAGCAGTAAAAATGGTCTACAGGTGTCTTTCTCTCCCCCTCTCTGTCTTCCCCTCCTCTCTCAATTTCTCTCTGTCCTATCCAACAACAGCAGCTACAACAACAAATGTATGTAATGGATGCTAAGGTAGATGGCATATTGTTTATGCAAAGAGACTCATGCCTGGTGTAATCCCCAACCACCACAAGCCAGAGCTGAGCAGTGCTCTAGTAAAAAACTAAAAAATGTAAGGATGTTGGTGGTATAGTGGTGAGCATAGCTACCTTACAAAAAATATAAAATGTATGCTAATGTGATTACATCTAGTTAACCTCCTATATCAGCACATGCCAGGGGCTAAGCAGTGCTCTGGTAATAAATTACTAATAAAAATTTTTTAAAGTCTTGTTAAACCTAGAAAGATGCAAATGAGTCTAAGCTGACAAAGTGGAGCATAGTTTGTTGAGATGATGCACCCAGTTAAGATTAGGGCTCTCTGGAGAGCACTATGGAGTTTCACATGGCTGACTAAGATTTGGGAGGACTGTGCCCCAGTACAAGGCCAGAGAGGAGGCCATAGCTGACACTACAAAGTCATGTATGTCAAGTTACAGGTCTAGACCTTCTCTGAGAACAGTGGGCTCACTAAAAAGAGTATAAGCTGAGGGATAAAAGGGGGAGACCTGGGGAAGCCAAGGCCACTCAGCTCCGGGGTACATGTGTAGGAAAAAGAGATTGGTCTTTGTCCTATATCCTTCCACAAACCCCCTAAAACCCTTTGAATGTCCTAGCAGGAGAATCTTTTTTCCTTCTTAATGAATCCCAGTAAATCTTAGCTGAGTTTATGCCATGTTGACTCGGTATGTGCTCTAAGTTTCATGAGAGAGAAAGCTGTAACAAGAGGCTTTGTGCTTTCAGTCCTATCTCTGACCTCCAGGGAGGAAAGTGGGCTGGAGATTTGAGTTTAGTCACTGGAATTTAATTCCTGGCAATATATAAAATGGAGGTGCAATCTATGTATCCTGGGGCCAGAGATAACTCACCTAGCAAAGTGCTTGCTTTGCCATTCATGCAACTCAAGTTTGAGTCCATGGCTCCTATGTCAATGAGGGAGTTCTGGCAGTGTAGTCTCTGTTTCTATCTTCCTACCTGAAAAAAAAAAGTTATCCAGGAGTAATGAAATCTTGGTGATGACAAAAACCAAGCAAAATAAAGCACATACACCCCCACCCAAACACATACCACCCTGCAAAATGAGGGTCTTATACAAATAAGAAAACTATACTTCAAAAGACCTAATGTCTATGTCTAAAACAGACAGATGTTGTACTAAAATTTTTATTTTTTAAAAAAATGTTTTCCCCCTTTTGTTGCCCTTGTTGTTTATTATCATTGTTGTTGTTAGTATTGTTGATATTATTGCTGTTGTTGTTGCTGGGTAGGTCAGAGAGAGATCGAGACATGAGGGGGAGATAAAGAGGGGGAGAGAAAGACACTTGCAGAACTGCTTCACTGCCTGTGAAGCGACTCCCCTGCAGGTGGGGAGCCGGGGGCTCAAACCAGGATCCTTATGCCGGTCCTTGTGCTTCGAGCCTTATGAGCTTAACCCACTGCACCACTGCCCAGGTGGATTTTTTTTTTTTATACTATGATAGAAAAGGGGGAAATTAGGTAAGAGAAAGAGAGATAATTACGGCCTGTTCCATCATGCCATCACTCATGAAGTTTCCCTCTCATAGGTAGAGACTGAGGGCTCAAACTAGGGTTCTTATGTTTTACCAGTTGTGTCAAAGCCTACCCCCTTAGTCTCATTCAATTGAAAATTCTAGGTAGATTATTCTCTGTAGAGCCTACTCTCTCTCTCTCTCTCTCTCTCTCTCTCTCTCTCTCTCTCTCTCACACACACACACACACACACACACATACCATTTCTCCTACTCCCCACATTAGAATAAAAAGCTTCCAAAACCATATTCAAACCAAATAATAGATTTATTGGCTATTTCTGTTATACAATGAGGTCCAAACATTTCAAGACAGGACATTCTAAACCTTGCTTTGGTTCTTGTTCTGAAAGGCCAGTGTCCTGCGCAGAGGCTGACAATCAGTGGTTAACATGAGCAAACAGCTGCTGTTTCCCATTTCTATAGTTATTCATTCCATAGGCTTATAGAACTTAGTTGTTGTTGCTGTTGTTGTTGCTGTTGTTTCATAGCAGCTTCCTCTTTTCAAACTCCTTCAAAGATAGAGGACAAGAAATAAAAAGATAAAATGTCCAGCTTATAGTCATGGTCAAAGTAATTCTGAAATTTCTTTATGATCACTTGAAGACTAAAAATAACAAAAATACCAGATGAGGGTGCTTGACATAACAGCATTCAAATCAGTTTGTGTTAATCTGAATACCACCTAAGCTAGATACAGTAACTCCACCTTAATGTCTCATAAAAGCAGAAGCCAGGAGGTTCTGAATTCCTATTCTTTTTACTGCAGTATTACCAACAGGAGTCAACAAACCTGATAGTAATACCCAGACTTTTAATGCTACCTATGAACCATACTGTTTATTCCATTAATAAGGCAAAGTGTTGCTTACAATTTCTCAGAGAAACTGTAGCATAGATCTGGTTAAGATTTCAGCAAAATGTCAAGGGCCTCAGAAATATTTGAAAAGCAAACACACACAAAAAAATCATATTTCTCTAGTTGTAACAACTGGACTACACCAAACTGTATAGAAGCCTGCTGCCACTTACTGGAGTAGAATGGTAACACATGCACCCACAGTGAATTTAAGAACCTGTTCATTCCCCTCTTCCTGGACTCTTTCAAATAAAAATCACCTTCATGCCTTTACTGAGCTACTCAGACTTCTTTCAAACACTATGGCACATGGCATCATATCATTCCAAAGACAAGGTCATGCAAAGAACTAATCAGGCAAGGAAAGAATCCAATTTACTATTCCCAAGACAAGGGCCAAGAAGTGTCCCAACACAGTTTTCTCCTGCAAACACAATTTCACCATCTTTCTAGAATCTTCAAAGATTTTTGTGTCAAGACTATAACCATAATAAAAATAAAGAGGGAGGGGCTGGGTGATGTCGAATCTGGTTAAGCACACACATTACAATGCACAAGGACCCAGGTTCAAGCCCCTGATCCTCACCTACAGATGGAAAGCTTCACTAGAGGTGAAACAAAGCTACAGCTGTCTCTCTCACTCCCTATCTCCCACCCCCTCTCAATGTCTTTCTGTTTCTATCCAATAACAAGTAAAAAAGATAAAAGTATTAAAAAAATAAAAAGAGGTAGTCTTAAATGATCATCCAAATAGGCTACAAATTATTACAGATTAAGGAAGATACCAAGTGTTTTGGAATATTTTAAACTAAAATGTCCTAATAAAAAGAAAAGTAAAAATCAAATGCTTCTAAAGTTGCCCCTCCAACTGGAAACAGTAACAGTATTCCACATCAGGCTAGGAAATAAAGGCTGGAACCCTCCAGCCTCTTCCTCAGATCTCCCTCCACCAGGGCCTCTTGTGTGTTCAACTGTCAGCCCTCCTCTCTGCAAACACACTGATGGGGTCATGTTAGCTCTATCCCAAAGGCCTTCCAATGGAAATGTAAAACATATGCCTGCACCCCAAAAAGGAATTTATGGTACCTACAAATTCCAAAATACGTACTATTTTGCTACTAAAAAATAAAAAATAAACCTTCAATGCTAAAACTCCAAAGTCCCAGGTTCAATCCCCCACACCACCATAAACCAGAGCTAAGCAGTGCTCTGGTGTTTCTGTGACTCTCTCTCTGCATTTCTCTCAAAAATAAAATAAATATATTTTTTTAAAGTTTCTAATCAGAGCATTTCTCCTTGTGCTGTCCAAATGGGACATTAGAATGGATGGAGTTGCTGGAAGTTATGGTAAACAAAGAAAGCGATAATCAGATTAGGCCCAGAAGATGAAGTCACGGCTTTAGGCTCCTAGTGCTGTGATATAGGCCATTACCACAGCTCACCTTGTACATGGTGGTTCCCAACTGTGCAGGAGACATGCTGACGACAACGCCCGCGCTCTGAAGGGCAGTTATCTTCTCTTTAGCTCCTCCTTTACCTCCAGCAATGATTGCTCCAGCGTGACCCATTCTCCTGCCGGGAGGGGCCGTTAAACCAGCAATGAAGGACACCACAGGCTTGGCCTTGGGACCCTGGAGAGGTAACAGTTTCAACTTTTTTTTTAAACTTTACCTATTTTATTTAATAGGACAGAGAGAAATGGAGAGGCAAAGGGAATGGGGCGGGGAAGGGGGGTGTGGGGGGGGGAAGAGACCTGCAATACTGCATCACCGCTTGTGAAGCTTCCCCCTACAGGTGGGGACTGGGTCTTGAACCCAGGTCCTTGCATGTGGTAGTTAACACACCACCACTGGCCCCTTCTTTTAAATATTTTTTTAAATATTTATTTATTCCCTTTTGTTACCCTTGTTGTTTTATTGTTGTAGTTATTATTGTTGTAGTCATTGTTGGATAGGACAGAGAGAAATGGAGAGAGGAGGGGAAGACAGAGAGAGGGGAGAGAAAGACACCTGCAGACCTGCTTCACCGCCTGTGAAGCAACTCCCCTGCAGGTGGGGAGCCGGGGGCTTTTTCTTCATTTTTATTGGATAAAATAGAGAAAAACTGAGAGGGGAAGAGAAGATAGAGAGGGGGAGAGAGAGAGACCTGCAGACATGCTTCACTGCTTATGAAGCAACCTCCCTACAGGTAGGTGGCCAGGTCCTTATGCTTCGCTCCATGTGCACTTAACCTGATGTTAGAGCCCAGCATCCTTTAGATACTATTTAGATATTAAACTCCAATTTTATTGGCCTCTCCATCTGTTGCTGTCTATCTGAATGAAAAAGTGGTCTGAAGCAGTGAAATCACATGTATGAAGCTCTGACTTCACACAACAAAAAGAAAAATGTATTTTGTGATTTGTGTTAACGATGTATTACTATGCGTGTTTTTTTTAATTTCAGCTTGACTTTATTACTTATTAGTCCATCCTTAATAAATTTAGAGAATTAAATTAAGAGAAAATAATGTGGCCTGAAAATAGTATATATAACATAGTGAGAAATGTAAAAGCTTGAAAAAAAAATTAAGGCTGTGGCAGGAGGTAGCATAACGGTTACAGAAAGTTTCACCTGAGGCACCAAAGTTCAATCCCCTGCACCACCCTTAGCTAGAGATGAGCAGTGTTCTGATAAAGCAAACAAATGCACACTGACTTAAAATAAAGTGACTAGTTAAGATGATACCAGTATAGTCTGAACAATAGCTCTTTTTTATTATTATTATTTTTAATTTTATTTATTTTCCCTTTTGTTGCCCTTGTTTTTTATTATTGTTGTAGTTACTGATGTTGTCATTGTTGGACAGGACAGAGAGAAATGGAGAGAGAAGGGTAAGACAAAGAGGGGGAGAGAAAGACAGACACCTGCAAGACCTGCTTCACCGCCTGTGAAATGACTCCTCGGCAGGTGGGGAGCCGGGGGCTCCAACCGGGATCCTCCCGCTGGTCCTTGCACTTGGTGCCACCTGCACTTAAACTGCTGTGCTACTGCCCAACTCCCATGAACAATAGCTAACTCTTATCCCTAATCCCTATAGCTGTTCTGATCACTCTCTGGTACATGGAGAAGTCAAACAGGCCTAGGTATGACCCCCATCTGGGGTTGGGCATTTGTCCACCTACCATCATAAATTACTACCCTCTTGTGCCCATTTTCTCAAAAACAAAAGACATGCTACTCAAAAAGTTAAGCCAAAGATTAAACAGTACCTCCTGCAAGTAAGTGCCATCGTAACAATATTGGATTGTCAAAAAAAAGTCATGATACATTTCTGTATAAAAGTTGTAGCAGCAAATAGCATTACTGAGTTTTCACTCTGGGCCAAATATTGAGTGAAATCCCAAATATTTAATATAATGTCATCTGAACTGTTTAGTCTGAAATCTAATACAGTAGAAACACTCAGTAAAAACCAGCTCTATAAGACTTAACCAAGAATTATCACACATGCCAAGTAAAACAAAAGGCGTGTTTAGCTTTTCCCACTAAGTTCTAAACTCTTCAGGAAACTGAAAACTGGGGCTAAGTGCATTTTAAAACTGACTTTAGGGAGTTAGGAGGTTGCACAGCGGGTTAAGCACATGTAGCACAAAGCACAAGGACCGGCATAAGGATCCTAGTCGAACCCCCAGCTCCCCACCTGCAGGGGAGTCGCTTTACAAGTGGTGAAGCAGGTCTGCAGGTGTCTTATCTTTCTCTCCCCCTCTCTGTCTTCCCCTCCTCCATTCCTCTCTATCCTACCTAACAACAACAACAATAAAGAACAAGGGCAACAAAAGGGAAAATAAATAAATATTAAAAAAACCTGACTTTAATATAGTGCTACATCATATTAACATATTCTCTTATTCTTTTTTTTATTTATTTACTTATTTTCCCTTTTGTTGCCCTTGTGGTAATTATTGCTGTTGTTATTAATGTCATTGTTGTTGGATAGAGAAATGGAAAGAGGAGGGGAAGACAGAGAGGGGGAGAGAAAGACAGACACCTGCAGACCTGCTTCACTGCTTGTGAAGCGACTCCCCTACAGGTGGGGAGTTGGGGGCTCGAAGCAGGATCCTTACGCCAGTCCTTACGCTTTGTGCCATGTGTACTTAACCCATTGCGCCACATCCCGACTCCCTAGCACTTATTCTTTAAGTCAGTTTTTACTTAAATTCTAAAATTTGCAAAACTACCTGGATTTAAGAAGCACTAGTAACATTTTATTTTAATTTCATAATGGTCTACTTATTCTTTCCCTTACTGGTACCTACTACACAAGATCTTGAGCTAGGCACCAAGGAGAAATGTTCCCTGCTGTTCATAATACACTCTTTAGTGAGACAAACAGTGACCAGAATTTAGAGAAGGGGAAAAAAAAAAAAAGTGAACTTAAAACTACATGTCTGATGAACATGATCTGTGAAGGAAGGTGAGACGAGAGTGGAATATTATGCTAATTCTGGCCTTTATGCTACATGCAATAGAAAACTATCATGGTTCAAAGCATAAGATAACACTGACAGAATGGCAAATATTTGTCATCACAAAGGCCTGGGGGGGGGGGGGACTAAAAAAGTGTCCTTGCATGGATCCTTATGCTTAGTACATCCTTATGTGAGCTTTTGGTGGTGCACCACCCCCCCAGACCCCAAGGCCCAAGTTTTCTGAGTGACCAGCACTGAAGGTCTACCCCAGAAAGTTTTAGTTTTATATTTTCATATAAATATAAATATGTACACATATATTTCAAAGGATATACACATATCCTTTGAAAACTTAAAAGATGGGAGTCGGGCTGTAGTGCAGCGGGTTAAGCGCAGGTGGCGCAAAGCACAAGGACGGGCATAAGGATCCTGGTTCGAACCCCGGCTCCCCACCTGCAGGGGAGTCGCTTCACAGGTGGTGAAGCAGGTCTGCAGGTGTCTATCTTTCTCTCCTCCTCTCTGTCTTCCCCTCCTCTCTCCATTTCTCTCTGTCCTATCCAACAATGACAACAACAATAATAACTACAACAATAAAACAACAAGGGCAACAAAAGGGAATAAATAAATAAAATAAATATTTAAAAAAAAGAAAACTTAAAAGATGACCTCTAAAACAAAGCTGTGATAAAAATCAGGAGCAAGGAGCTATAATTTTCTAAACCCAAACTCACTGAATTATGTTGCTTCAAAAACTCAGCAGCATTTTCTTCTGCGTTGCCGCCTATTTCCCCAATCAAGATGATACCTTCTGTGGCTGGGTCATTCAGAAAGATGTCAAGGCAATCAATAAAATCCGTTCCATTAAAAGGATCACCTCCAATGCCTAAAAGGGGGGAAAAAATCAACAGCAGAAAATATAAGGATAAGTCATAAAATTTAAGGATTTCTTATACTAGTTCAACATGTTTCTCATTTTCCTAGCTCCTCTCACCAATATTTCAGTGCACCATCAGTCTTACATTCAGTACTTAAAAATCACAAAGTTCGGGCTGGGTGATGGTGCACCTGGTTGAGCACACGTAACAGTGCAAAAATGACTGGCTCCCCACTTGTGGGGGGGGCACTTAACAAGTGGTGAAGCAGGTCTGCAGGTCTCTTTCCCTCTCTATCTTCCCCTCCGCTCTCAATTTCTCTCTGTCCTATCAAAAAAAAAAAGAAAGAAAAGAAAAATGGCCATCAGGAGCAGTGGATTTGTAGTTCCAGCTCTGAGTGCCAGAGATAACCCCGGAGGCAAAAAAAAAAAAAAAAAAAGAGAGAGAGAGAATAACTATTTGAAGAAGCACACTGCAAGTTTTAAGTCCAGTCTCAATAACCTTACCCAGTGAATATGCCCTTGATAGGTACAAAAAAAAAAAAAGGCTAGTTACAAGGAATCTGATACAAACAC
This sequence comes from Erinaceus europaeus, assembly GCF_950295315.1. Taxonomy (NCBI): domain Eukaryota; kingdom Metazoa; phylum Chordata; class Mammalia; order Eulipotyphla; family Erinaceidae; genus Erinaceus; species Erinaceus europaeus. Next base: position 98,122,450 of record NC_080164.1, on the reverse strand, counting down.
AGGACACTAAAGAGAACTAAGTAAATGTTGTCCTTAGACTAACTGTTACTTTTTTCACTTTGAAGTTATAAGCAATTAATAAAAAGCAGGAATGACATCCTACTTTTCAATATGTAGCTGAAGAATAGAGGGATAGAGAATGGGAAAGCTATCGGGGGAGGGGGTGGGATATGGAGATTGGGTGGTGGGAATTGTGTGGAGTTGTACCCCTCCTGCCCTATGGTTTTGTTAATTAATCCTTTCTTAAATAAAAAAAATAAGAAAAAAAGGTTATGTTCCACACATAGAAAAATTCAATGACTTTCCAATACTGATTTTATGAAATTTTAATCTGAAGAAAAATATCTTAGGGCATTGCTTTATAATTTTTAATTAAAAAAAACTATTTTCAAAAGGACATTAAAAGGTATTCTGTGAGGCTGGGGAAACAACATAATGGTTATGCAAATAGCTTTCATGCATGAGGCTCTGAGTTCCTGAGTTCAATCCTCAGCAACACCATAAGCCAGAGCTGAGCAGTGCTCTGATTTTTTTTTTAAAAAAGGCACTCTATGAACTTGAAGGAACACTGAGAAATGAAACACATGCCTGGCTTTTGGGAATATCAAATTTAGTTTAAAATATAAGGGTTTAGAGACAGATAATTCACTCCGTATAGTATATGCTTTACTGTGCACAAGAGGCTGGCATTAAGCCCCCAACACCAAATGGGAGCGCCATGTAAGGAAAGCTTCATGAGCAGTGGAGAAGGGAGAGAGAGAAAGCCCAACACCAAATGGGAGCAACATGTAAGAGGAAGCTTCATGAGCAGTGCAGGAAAAGAAGGGGTAGGGGAGGGGGGGAAGAAAGAGAGAGAGAGTTTATCTGAATTAAAAGAAGGGAAAGTCTCCCAGGAACACTGGAATCGCATATGCATGAAGCTCAGGCAGACAAAAACCAAAAAGTAAGAACTATTTTACTTTCGAAAGTGGATGGCAATATGAAGAGGCAAAAAGAAGTTCTGGGGCACTCTGCCTTCCACAATCTAGGTCTTCCCACCAATAAAACTAAAATAGTATATCTTTTCATTTCAGAGGTGTTTTTGAAGGTTGTCTTGAGAATGAGCTAACTATAAAAAGAGGACTTGTATGTGTGAGGCCCTGGGTTTGATCACCAGCAACTCAAATTTTGAAAAATGTTCATCTTTCAGAGAAAAATAAATGATACTAAAAAAAAAAAAAAAATGGAGGGAGTCAGGCGGTAGCGCAGCAGGTTAAGAGCATGTGGTACAAAGTGCAAGGACCTGAGTAAGGATCATGGTTCGAGCCCCCAACTCCCCACCTGCAGGGGAGTTGCTTCACAAACGGTGAAGCAGGTCTGCAGGTGTCTGTCTTTCTCTCCCCCTCTCTGTCTTCCCCTCCTCTCTCTATTTCTCTCTGTCCTATCCAACAACAACGCCATCAATAACAACAACAATAAAAAACAACAAGGGTAACAAAAAGGAATAAATAAATATTTTTTAAAAATGAAGAAGAATGAAAACATTAATGGTGAAGAACTCAATAACTTGCGGTCCAGGAGATGGCACAGTGGCTAAGCATTGGATTCCCAACCATGAGGTCTTAAGTTCAATCCCCAACAGCACATGTACCAGAGTAATATCTAGTTCTTTCTCTCTCTCTCTCCTATCTTTGTCATGAGTAAATAAATTCTTAAAAAAAAAACAACTCAATAACTGTGAAGCACAGAATGATAAATTATAATAACAAAACGATAATTATAGAAACAAAATTCACATCCAACAACTGATGACAGGTAAAGGAACTGAGAGAGAGGCAGGGGTAGATAGCATAATGGTTATGCAAAGAGATTCTCATGCCTGTTGCTCCAAAGTCCCAGGTTCAATCCCTATCACCACCAGTAAAAAACAGAACTGAGCAGGGCTCTGGTCAAAAAGAAAAAAAAAAAAAGTTGAGGGATATGAATTCTGGGGAACACTACATTCAAGGATGAAAGTGTACAATCTGGAACAAAAAGGACAGAGCTAGAGGTATTATGCTATGTGAAATAGCAACTACCAAAGGGTTTCACTCATATATGGACTATAGATGATTAAAACAAATGGTGTGTAACAATTAAAAAATTTTTTAAAAACATGGTAACCAACTGCTGGGCTTCTGATGAGAGGTGAGGGGGCAGGCACAACCTTTGGTGAATGATGTCACTGTGTGGGTGTGAATAGAAACCTGGAATGTTATGATCTTGTAAGACATTGCCAATTACTAAAAAAAAAAAATCTATTTTTTTATAAAAAAAAAAAAGGTTGAATGGTTGGGGCAGGAGGCGGGGGGTAGACAGCATCATGGAGATATAGAAACTCTCGAGTCTTGAGGTTCCAAAGTCCCAGGTCAATCCCTGTTACCACCAAAAAACAAAACTAAGAAGGACTCTGGTTAAAAAAAAAAAAAAAAAGGTGACTGGCCACTTATTCAGAACAAGCAAGATGAGTGGTGTTTTTATACACCAAGACTCTTAAGGGGCCGGGTGGTAGCGCACCTGGTTGAGTGCACATGTTACAATGCGCAAGGACCCAGGTTCAAGTCCCCGGTCCCCACCTGCAGGGGGAAAGCTTCAGGAGTGGTGAAGCAGTGCTGCAGGTGTCTCTGTCTCTCTTCCTTTCTATCCAACCCTCCCCTCTCAATTTCTGGTTGTCTCTATCTAATAAATAAAGATAAAAAAATTTTTTTTAAAAAAAGACTCTCCAAGGGTGCTTATTTTTCAACACAAAAGTCATATCTCAGGGAGTCGGGCGGTGGCGCAGCGGGTTAAGCGCATGTGGCGCAAATCGCCAGGACCGGCATAAGGATCCCGGTTCGAGCCCCTGGCTCCCCACCTGCAGCGGAGTCGCTTCACAAGCGGTGAAGCAGGTCTGCAGGTGTCTGTCTTTCTCTCCTCCTCTCTGTCTTCCTCTCCTCCTCTCTGTCTTCCTCTCCTCTCTCCATTTCTCTCTGTCCTATCCAACAACAACAACATTAATAACCACAACAATGTTAAACAACAAGGGCAACAAAAAGGAAAATAAATAAATAAATAACTTAATTTATAAAAAAAAAAAAAAGTCGTATCTCAGACCATAAATCTTGAGAATACAGAGCTTACTTAGAAAAATAAAACTCATACTTCATTTTAATAAAGTGGTATCAGATTCCTTTGCAAATAAATAAAACTATTATTATACTTATTCAGTGAAAATTATTCCTGCTGTACTACACCAAAGTAAAGGACTCTGGTGGGGGCAGGAGAGGAGCGTGCAGGTCCTGGAACATGATGGTGGAGGAGGATCTAGGTGGAGGGTTAGAGTGTTATGTGGAAAACTGAGAAATGTTACACATGTATCAACTACTGTATTTTATTGTCGACTATAAACCATTAAACCACCCCCATGAAGAAAGGAAGGAAAGGGGGAAAGGGAGGGAGGAATGGAGGGAGGGAGGGAGGGAGGGAGGAAGGAAGGAAGGAAGGAAGGAAGGAAGGAAGGAAAGATGGAAAAGAAAACTTGAGGGAAAACAAAAGCCAACTTTCAAAGCATTTGTCCACACTCCAAAATCTGCTCTATCAAGTAACCAAGTCTTGAGGTAAGACTGGGATTTGCTGACAAGCTTGGGGGGAGGGGTACTCACACCAACTATAAACACCTGCAACTCCCAGCATTCTCTTCACAGAAAGCCAGGAAAGTGAATTGCTCTCTCCTTTCTAATTATTTTGGCCTGAGCAAAATGTTCAGCACATTTCTGGTGGATTTGAATCTAGATCCTAAAACTGCCTTCCCAACTCTCATCATTTCTTCAGATAGAGTGTGGGCTTTAGGAGATTTCTTCCCTTCTGCCTAGGAACCCCTCTGGCATTTAACCCAACGGTGCTCATGTGAGTGGGCTTTGATGCATGCAAGCATCTCTGAAGGGTAGAAGTCAAAGGCAAAAACAGATGGGCCCTAGGTGTGTTTATAAGGAGACCTTCCTTAGAAAAGCCCCTTGCCCCCTCTCTCTACACAGTGACTACTGGTGATTTCGTCAGCCCACCACTGCAGGCTGTGACCATACCCAGAAGTCACCATGCAGACTGGTGTTTTTCCAGACTGTGAATTGAGACAGTCGTCATTTTTTCAGCTTGAATAGCTAGTCATATTTGTACAGATTCACTGACCTAGTCCCAGAAAAGCTGAGGCCATATTTCTCCAGTGGATGTTTTCCCTGTCCTTTCACATTAAGTATCCTCACTGGGGACTACTGGGTGTCTGAGAGGATGGTGATACTGTGGCTCTGATCTCTTATTTTGTTCATGAAAATTTTAATAAACAGGTTATAAAGAGAAAAATAAATAAATAAAGCCTAACAGATTTCAGTTAACCCTACACAGAAAATGTCCCAGTGAGCCAAGACAAGTTGGAATAATTTCCTGTGAATAAATTTTAACAAATTTGTAACATAAAGCAAGAATTATGCTCTATCATCTACATAGATAATTTAGACCATATGTAATACATAGATTGAAATTTAAACAATAAACACAAAGAATAATTTCCCTTCAAAAAAACTTAGAGTTGCACTTTTTTTAATAAAGTGGCATCAAATTCCTTTGCAAGTAATTAAAACAACTATTACTACACTTACTCAATGAAAATACTGTATTGCACCAAGTAAAGAATTCTGGGGTTGAAGGGGAGTATTTAGGTCCTGGAACATGATGACATAAGAGGACATAGGTGGGGGGTTAGAGTGCTACGTGGGAAGCTGAGAAATATTACACATGTGCCAACTACTGTATTTTACTGTCGACTATAAATCCTTAATTCCAATAAAGGAAAAAAAGAAAATACCAATGAAATGATTTTAGCAAAAATTCCTCACCAACACATAAAGTCTGCCCCAATCCAACTTGTGTTGTCTGGTGAACTGCTTCATAAGTCAGGGTGCCAGATCTGGACACAATACCTTAAAGAAAGAATTAAACATTTTCATCAGAAGCAACCAATAGCACAGCTATTGGTTGTATAGTACCCAGTATTACAAGATACTGGGTACTATACAGCAAACCCTAACAAAAGGACTTTTCAAAGTTAACCCAATTACCAAATAATGTGATGATAACAGTAAATATAGATTGTCTTTTTGAACCCTAAGACAGCAGGAACCTCACATCTCCACTATAGAGCCTCTACTTGCCCCAGTCCTGGAACCATTGGATAGGGCCCACTTTCCCGTATGCCTCTCCCAATCCATATCAAATAATATTGCATCTGCCGATCACAACCTAACCAACACAACGATTGCCACCTCAACATGCTTTACTTCAGACTGTGTCCAGATACTACATGTGTGGAATGACAACCCTTCAGCTTCATTACTCGGGTGAGACCTTTCCTTTCATAGTATTCTCTAATTCCATCTCAGGTGGTTCACTTTCTAACAAAGTCCCAAAACCTAGATATACACCAGTTTCTGTGAGAGAGAGCATATGTTCACACGTATCCATAAACTACTGCAAAATATATACCTTAAAGTAGAAGTACACTAGAGTTTGCAGTGACTATCCCCCTAATACTTCCTCTCCACTATTCCAAGCTTTGGGTCCATGACTGCTCAACAACTTGTTTGGCTTCGTATGTTAACTCTCTTTTCAGTCACCAGGTTCCAGATGTCATCAGGATGCCGGCCAGGCTTCCCTGGACTGAAGACCCCACCAATGTGTCCTGGAGCTCCGCTTCCCCAGAGACCCACCCTACTAGGGAAAGAGAGAGGCAGACTGGGAGTATGGACCGACCAGTCAACGCCCATGTTCAGCGGGGAAGCAATTACAGAAGCCAGACCTTCTACCTTCTGCAACCCACAATGATCCTGGGTCCGTGCTCCCAGAGGGATAGAGAATAGGAAAGCTATCAGGGGAGGGGGTGGGATATGGAGAATGGGTGATGGGAATTGTGTGGAGTTGTACCACTCCTACCCTATGGTTTTGTTAATTCTTTCTTAAATAAAAAAATAATTAAAAAAAAAGAATTAAACATTTTCAAGTTGAGTTCACATGATACACTATCATACTGTCAAATATATATGTGATAAATAGACATAGATAATAGGTATAGATATGTAGTAATCAACTCCATGACTTGTCATCCAAATAAATGTCATCTTTAACTAATGGGGAACAAAACTTAAATTGAAACAAGGAGATTTTAAAAAGCATACTAGGGAGTCAGACAGTAGTGCAGCGGGTTAAGCGCATGTGGCACAAAGAGCAAGGACAAGCGTAAGGATCCCGGCTCGAAGTCACTTCACATGTGGTGAAGCAGGTCTGCAGGTGTCTATCTTTCTCTCTGTCTCCCCCCCCCCCCCATTTCTCTGTCCTATCCAACAATGATGACAAGGGCAAGAAAAAGGAATAAATAAAAATTTTAAAAAAAGAAAAAGCATACTACAGTTTTTTTCAATGTATCCTTTTTATAAATAAAAAAAGATTCATTTTGTAGATGGCTCTGGGTAATATATTCATTTTGATGATGTTAATTCTTCCAACCCATGAGCATGGAATATCTTTCCACTTCTTTGTGTCTTTTTCAATTTCTTTGAGTAGTGACTCATAATTTTCACTATACAAGTCTTTCACTTCTTTGGTTAGGTTTATTCCTAGATATTTTATTGTTTTTGTTGCTATAGAAAAAGGAACTGATTTCTGGATTTCAATTTCTTCTAACTTAGTGTTTGCATAGAGGAATGCCACTGACTTTTGAATGTTAATTTTATAGCCTGACACATGACTGTATTGCCTGATGATTTCCAAAAGCTTCTTGCTAGATTCCTTAGGTTTTTCCATGTATACTATCATGTCATCTGCAAATAAGGAGAGTTTCACTTCTTCTCTTCCAATCTGTATTCCTTTAATTCCTTGCTCCTGCCTGATTGCTATGGCAAGAACTTCCAACACTATGTTGAATAGTAATGGTGATAGTGGGCAGCCCTGTCTAGTACCTGATCTGAGGGGAAATGCTTCCAGTTTTTCACCATTGAGTATGATGTTGGCTGTAGGTTTGCTATATATAGACTCCACTATCTTCAGGAATTTTCCATCTATTCCTATTTTTTGTAGTGTTTTGATCATAAAGGGATGTTGTATTTTGTCAAAGGCTTTCTCTGCATCTATTGATATGACCATGTGGTTTTTGGTCTTGCTTTTGTTGATGTGGTGGATCACATTGATTGATTTACGTATATTAAACCAACCTTGCATGCCTGGGATAAACCCCACTTTAATGCTATCCCCATCAAGATCCCAAGCACATTTTTTAGGAGAATAGAACAAATGCTACAAATGTTTATCTGGAACCAGAAAAGACCTAGAATTGCCAAAACAATCTTGAGAAAAAAGAACAGAACCGGAGGCATCACACTGCCAGATCTCAAACTATATTATAGGGCCATTGTCATCAAAACTGCTTGGTACTGGAACATGAACAGACACACTGACCAGTGGAATAGAATTGAGAGCCCAGAAATGAGGCCCTACACCTATGGACATCTAATCTTTGACAAAGGGGCCCAGACTATTCAATGGGGAAAGCAGAGTCTCTTCAACAAATGGTGTTGGAAACAATGGGTTGAAACATGCAGAAGAATGAAGCTGAATCACTGTATTTCACCAAATACAAAAGTAAATTCCAAGTGGATCAAGGACTTGGATGTTAGACCACAAACTATCAGATACTTAGAGGAAAATATTGGAAGAACTTTTTCCGCATAAATTTTAAAGACATTTTCAATGAAACGAATCCAATTACAAGGAAGACTAAGGCAAGTATAAACCTATGGGACTACATCAAATTAAAAAGCTTCTTCACAGCAAAAGAAACCACTACCCAAATCAAGAGACCCCTCACAGAATGGGAGAAGATCTTTACATGCCATACATCAGATAAGAGTTTAATAACCAACATATATAAAGAGCTTACCAGACTCAACAACAAGACAACAAATAACCCCATCCAAAAATGGGGGGAGGAATTGGACAGAATATTCACCACAGAAGAGATCCAAAAGGCCGAGAAACACATGAAAAAATGCTCCAAGTCTCTGATTGTCAGAGAAATGCAAATCAAGACAACAATGAGATATCACTTCACTCCTGTGAGAATGTCACACATCAGAAAAAGTAACAGCAGCAAATGCTGGAGAGGGTGTGGGGTCAAAGGAACCCTCCTGCACTGCTGGTGGGAATGTCAATTGGTCCAACCTCTGTGGAGAACAGTCTGGAGAACTCTCAGAAGGCTAGAAATGGACCTACCCTATGACCCTGCAATTCCCCTCCTGGGGATATATCCTAAGGAACCCAACACATCCATCCAAAAAGATCTGTGTACACATATGTTCTTGGCAGCACAATTTGTAATAGCCAAAACCTGGAAACAACCCAGGTGTCCAACAACAGATGAGTGGCTGAGCAAGTTGTGGTATATATACACAATGGAATACTACTCAGCTGTAAAAAATGGTGACTTCACCGTTTTCAGCCGATCTTGAATGGACCTTGAAAAAATCATGTTGAGTGAAATAAGTCAGAAACAGAAGGATGAATATGGGATGATCTCACTCTCAGGCCGAAGTTGAAAAACAAGATTAGAAAAGAAAACACAAGTCGAACCTGAAATGGAATTGGAGTATTACACCAAAGTAAAAGACTCTGGGGTGGGTGGGTGGGTGGGGAGAATACAGGTCCATGAAAAATGACGAATGAAATAGTGGGGGTTGTATTGCTAAATGGGAATCTGGGGAATGTTATGCATGTAAAAAAAAAAAAAAAAGAAGTAGAAACGCAAAGCAGAAATTGACTGAGTTTGGAGTATGGCACCAAAGTAAGAAAGCAGAAGTACACTAGAGTTTGCAGTGAGTACCCTCCCTAATACTTCCTTTCCACTTTTCCAAGCTTTGGGTCCATGATTGCTCAACAATTTGTTTGGCTTTGTATGTTAACTCTCTTTTCAGTCACCAGGTTCCAGGTGTCTTCAGGATGCCGGCCAGACTTCCCTGGATTGAAGACACCACCAATGTGTCCTGGAGCTCAGCTTCCCCAGACACCCATCCTACTAGGGAAAGAGAGAGGCAGATTGGGAGTATGGACCGACCAGTCAACGCCCATGTTCAGCGGGGAAGCAATTACAGAAGCCAGACCTTCTACCTTCTGCAACCCTCAATGACCCTGGGTCCATGCTCCCAGAGGGATAGAGAATGGGAAAGCTATCAGGGGAGGGGGTGGGTTATGGAGATTGGGTGGCGGGAATTCTGTGGAGTTGTACCCCTCCTACCTTATGGTTTTGTTAATTAATCCTTTCTTTAATAAAAAAAAAAAAAAAAAAAGATTCATAAGCAAAAAAAAAAAGATTATTTTTATAACTAGGAAAGTAGTATGTGGGTCACATATACAGATACAGATAGAGATATCAAAAGCCCATTTAAAATGTACCACAGAGTTAAAAATAAGTACAAGTGCATTACTGACCATGGGGACCAGTACCTTTACCAGAACTCAGATGGTCTAAGAAACCCTGTCACCTTCCTTATAAGAGAACTTGGGAAGTACTCTACCTTCATCCAACAGAACTCACAGCTCAAAGAGATATAGGAATAACAATGAAAAAAATAAAACCACACAACTTTTAACCTAGTTCTGTAAATTATTTAAGTGACATTATCCATGTAAGTTATTCTTAATATCAACAGTCACAGTTTATATAAATAGAGAAGACTTTAACCACTGACTGTTCTAGAGAAACAGTGTAACTCAGAGCTATGTATGAAGAGTCTAAAAATAGACATAGTGGACTATCTTTGAAATATTAAGTTGGTTATTTTCTCAAGTAACTAAATAAGTAACAATAAAATTCATCTATACATCATGATAAAGTATGTGCTATCCTAGAAGGAAAGTAATTCTAGGATACAGAAAGACAAGAATAAAAATACTCACATATATGGGTATATGAATATATTCAACAGATATATTTATTGACAGGGAATTTATAGCCAGAATTCACAGAACTCTGTAAAATCAACAATAAGAAACAACCTAGTAAAAATGAAATATAAAAAAACTAAACAGATCTGGGAGAACTACTGCAGTTTCCAAGAGGGAATGGGGACATGAACTCTGATGGTGGGAACAGTGTGGAATTGTGCCCCTGTTGTCTCATAATTTTGTAAATCATTATTAAATCACTAATAAAAAAAAAAAAGTAAGCAGTGCCCTACATCATTAATCAGGAATACTTAAAATCACAATGAGATAACACTTCACTCTCAGTAGAATTGGTAAAACTAAAGATTGGTTAATTAACTAATGAGGAACTGGAACTTTTCTTTTTTTTTAATTTATTTCTTTATTGGGGAATTAATGTTTTACATTCAACAGTAAATACAATAGTTTGTACATGCATAACATTCCCCAATGGAACTTTTCATATGTTGCTAATGAGAATGTAAAATGAATAGTCCCTTGACAGAATTATTTGGCCATTCTTAAAGTTGGATAAACTTTAACTCCACAGATTAGCCATTCCCAGCTACTGTAGTCAAGAAATGAAAGCCACATTCCAAAAAAAAAAAAAAAAAAAACCCTATAAAGAAACATTTATCTAAATCATATTTGTCATGAGTTAAATCCAAAGAGAACTCAATGTTCATCAATAAAACAATGGAAAAGTTGTGACATAACACAACAGGATATTACCCAGCAGTAATATTAAATCATCTACTGATATGTACAAAAAAAAAAAAAAAAAAAAATCCAAGTAACGTCACTGAGTCTTCAGACTGTGCTTCTTAAACTCTTCCAATTCAGGATATGCAATCTACTCATGTAGCATTTAAATCTTCCCAGACAAATTCCATTAAAATTAAATTAACTTAAAATGGATTTTGTTTGTGTATTCTTAACTCCTTATGACTTTTGAGCTGAAGGGAAAGAATTTTATTTTCAATCCATAAAAGAACACTTACCGATTCTTCCTTTCTTATGAATGTGGCCAGGCATGATGCCAATTTTGCATTCTCCAGGCTGAAGGAAAAGTAAGTCAGAGTCTCAGAAAAGTGAAAAAAAACTGTAACTCGGGGGTTACACAAAAAACAAGTGGACTGATGGAAAGCTGATCAGCCTTATGGCAGATTATACAGGCTTAAAAAAAAAAGTGTACTCACATTGATGACTCCAGGGCAGTTTGGGCCGATGAGCCTCGTCTTGCCCTGGCGCACCAGCTTGTGCTTGACCCGCACCATGTCCTGCTGTGGGATGCCTTCAGTGATGCACACAACCAAGGACATTTCCGCCTCAATGGCCTCATCAATGGCAGCAGCAGCAAAAGGAGGAGGGACATAAATGACAGACGCTGTTGCTCCTGTCTTTTCTTTGGCCTGAAACATAAAGCACTTTATTCTTAGTTCAGTCATAAGCATTGTAAAATCAATTCAACACTGTGACTTAATGTCTTGCGGTTAGGAAAGGACACTAGAGGAGTCAGGATGTCTTCATTCTTCCCACTAACAAGTTCACTGCTATCAGAAGAGCTCAACTCTTAAACATGTTTAAATAAATAAATAAATAAATAAATAAACAAACAAACAAATAAATCATACTTGGGGCCAGGCTGGTTAAGCACATTATGGTGCACAAGGATCTGGGTTCAAGCCCCTGCTCCCCACCTGCAGGGAGAAAGCTGCACAAGTGGTGAAGCAGGGCTGCAGTTGTCTCTCTGTCTCTCTCCCTCTCCTCTTAATTCCTGTCTCTGCAGTGATAAAGAAAAATATAATATAATATGATATAATAGAATACAATATAAAAATATATATAATACTTGATAAAAATTAACGAAAGACAGCAAAAATCAGCAACACCTGGTTGAGTGCACATGCTACAATGCACAATGACCCAGGTTTGAGCCCCAGTCCCCATCTGCAGAGGGAAAGCTTTACAAGTGGCGAAGCAAGGTTATAGGTGTGTCTCTCCCTATCACCCTCTTCTCTCTCAATTTCTGGCTATCTCTATCCAATAAATAAATAAATATAATAAAAAATTTAGGACTGGGGAGATAGCACAATGGTTATGCAAAAGACTTTCATGCCTGAGGCTCCAAAGTCCCAGGTTCAATCCCCAGCACCACCAAAAGCTAGAGCTGAGCAGTGCTCTAGTAACTTTGTGTATCTTTCTATATCTCACTGTCATTAAAAATAAATAAAATATGTATAACGACAGCAAAAATTAAGTGCTCTAAGTGAATATCAGAAGTAAACTTTAAAAAAAGACAGAAATGGGGGACTGGGTGGTGACATACCTGGTTGAGCGCACATGTCATAATGCAAAAAGACGAGGGTTCAAGCCCCCAATCCCCACTCTACAAGTAGAGAAGCAGTGCTTCAGGTATCTATCTCCCCCTTCCTTCTTGATTTCTCACTGTCTCTATCCAATAACCAAAGATAATAAAAAATAAATTCATTAAAAATGCATAAATGGTCACAGAATAAGCATATAGGTCAAATAAACATTTGGTTCTACTCTATCACTCCTACAATGCAAAACATTTAAAGACTATCATCAATTTCACTACTGTTGTTCTCTCTGGAAATAAGCTTGTTATCAATGTGTGACCATAACTCATCTACTAGAATAAAATCTCCTTGAAGATAGAGTTTATTACTATTATTATTATTATTTTGTCATCACTAGGACTCACTACTCGTGGCTGACTTTTTCAGATACAGGGAGAGGGGCAGAAAAGAAACACACCAGAATCCTCCAGTACAGTGGGGGCCAGGCTTGACCCTGTTCATGACAAAGTAGGTACATTTTTTGGCTGCACTATCTTGCCAGCCCAGAAGACAGAGGTCTCTCAGTGATTTTTCTAGAATAATTTAACTACATCCACATTGTGCTCAGGCTCTGTACTGATCTCAGTTTTTACAACAACCTGCATGCTGACTAGACCTATCTACATATCATCAAGAGACTGAGACCAAGAGCTATCTGGGAGGTGACAGAATGGATAAAGTATTGGAAAGGTTCCAAGTTCAATTCCCAGTAGCACCTGTATAAGAATGATGTCTGATTTTCTCTCTGTATCTGTCTGGTTCTCTCTCTCTCTCTCTCTCTCTCTCTCCCTCCCTCCCTCCCTCCCTCCCTCCTCCCTCTCCTCTCTTTCTCATTTATAAATAAATAAACTTAAAAGAGGGGGGCACTATCAAATAACTCATATAAAGTTATACTAGGAAGTAGCAGAACCAAGATTCAAAACTAAGTTCATCTCATTCCAAAATGTTTGATCTATCTTACATACAGAATATTACCAGACTGTAAATGCTGAAAAGATTAAGTAACTTTATCAAGATATAAATAAAAATCTTTTGAAGGCTATGCCACAGGAGTTTTACAAAGAAGACAAATACAAGAGAATATACAAGTACAACTAGAAGGAGCAGAAGTAGGACAGGGTCTTTGAGAATCACCCCTGCATAATTCCCTACATTTCCAAGACATTAGTTTTCTCTACTGCAGCCCAAACTAAATACATAGACTTGACAGTGAAAAAAGCACACAGTCAAAGGATGCTGACAAATCATTTACAAATGGTAAGGGTAAAAAGCCATTTAAAAGTTTTTATACAATGATACAAGAGGGAACAAAAGAAGTCAGATGGCAGGTATGTAGATACTTTATGAGAAACATATTCTAGTGGTCCAGGAGGTGGCACAGTGGATAAGGCATTGGATTCTCAACCAAGATATGCTGGGTTCAACCCCTGGCAGCACATGTACCAGAGTGATGGCTGGTTCTTTCTCTCTCTCCTCCTATCTTTCTCATGAATAAATTCTTTAGAAAAAAGAAAACATTCTATAGTTCTCTACCTCTAGCAGCTAAAACTATCTAAAGCAATATAGACAACATAGTTTGTATTGGCAAGAAATACTGGACGGAAGAGTCATTCTAGGCATTCCCCTTCATCAGAGCTGAACAGGTACCTGGAAGCAAAGTTATACAACAATGCTTGACCAATTTGTGTGACAATGAATAATGAATAATTTAGCAGCAAGCATTTACTTTAAAAGCAAAATAAAAAGGAAAGAAAAAGCTCATTACAGGGACTGCCCCATTTTCTGAAAGGAGGCTGGGTCATCCTACTCTGTCACTCAAGACAGGTCCTGAAATGAGTGCAACCTAGAATGTTCCCAGCTGTAACCATGAACTACAAGCTCATACCAACAAGGACTCAGACGTTACACAGACTCCTGTGCTAAATGTGAATAAATATAGGCCCTAGGTCAGATTGATGGGGTAAATAGTTAATCGTATTTATATATTTTCTTCAAGTTTGTGAGATATCCTCTAACCTAATCCAGCTTTTTAGCCCTATTCTCAACTTTCACATCATCTTCACAGACAATTCTTTTAGTCCACTTGCAATGTTAGCTACCAAGCTCAAGCAAAAATTAATAAAGTCATAGGCCCCCCCAGAACATATCTAAATTAGACTTCCTAAGTTCTGTACACAGTAAAGGCCCTATTTTCATCTGCTCTTTTCCTACTTTTTGGTTCCTGTTCATCAAACATTTTATCCTGCCTTACCGCCTTTCAGCCACCAAGTTGCAGACATTACTATGATTCCATCCTGACTTCCCTGGGCAGATGTCTTCACCAATGTGTCCTGGAACCTCATCTCTCCCGAACCCTAATCCCGTAGGGAAAGATGGAAACAGGCTGGGGGTATGGATCAACCTGCCAACACTCACATCTGTAGGGAAAATGTGAGGATATGGTTGAGCATGGGCAAGGCTCTTAAGGTCTCTTCACTGGTAGTGTTCTTGTCTTTAAAATGCAGGTGATAGTAGCATTTAACTTTGAGGGCTGTGGTGAGGTGATGCATAGGATGCACCTGGTAAAGCACTAGCACATAGCCCAATCTTAGTAAGAGTTAGGGTAGTAGATGCTGACACCGTACTAACGTTACGGAAGAGGGTAAGGAAAGGAAATTAAGGCAAACAGAAATTAAGTCGTATCATTTCTTAAAAGTGGATGTATGTCTACCAACAAAAATTGTGTACGTAGGTCATGGAAAAAACACACTGAGCTAACATGAATAAGGTGAGCCTGCTGGTTTCTAATGCAATTCAGATTTCTTCAGGTTTAGCATTCAGAAATCGTAAATGATTCTCCGTAGAGGGACAACTCAAGAGCTGTTTGTGGACATGCTTGCTTCTTGGTTACCTCCTTCACAGAATTAAAGACTGGCAAGCCTAGGTGTTTCTGGCCTCCTTTCCCAGGGGTGGTTCCTCCAACTAGCTGGGTGCCGTAGTCCAGTGCTTGCTGGCTGTGAAAAGTGCCCTATGAAGAAGAAAAGATCACAACAGTCATGAGAAGAGGCAGGATGGGAACCCCAAAGATAATCTTCAGAAACTTCGAAAAGAAAATCAAACAGGTTAACTATTTCCCAGAGTATAGCAGTAACATATACCCAGCATTCTCGTCAACTTAGCAAATACATCAGTGAAGAAAAGCCTTGCAAAGTTAAAATAGCAGTTTTAAAAAATGTGGTAGGGGATCATTTCATTGTTGCTCCTGACAGTCTCAAATTCCTCTTTATTCAGTTGAAAATCCAACATTAGGAGCCCAGGAGATGGCTCAGAGGTAAAACACATGCCTTCATATCTGAGGACTTAGGCTGCACCCCAGGCTCTGCATGGGAGCAGCACTTCTTCTTCTTCTTCTAGCGTTTGCCCTACTTCCGTAGCCAGTCAACAGCATCAGGTTGAGCCTGATGTAAAGTTTCGAGACCTCCTTTGAATCTGGAGAGGTGGCAGTCGTTGACTATGTGGGTCATAGTCTGTCTGTAGCCGCAGGGGCAGTTCGGGTCGTCTCTGGCTCCCCAGCGATGGAACATAGTGGCGCACCGGCCATGGCCTGTTCGATAGCGATTGAGGAGGGCCCAGTCATAACGTGCTAGGTCAAAGCCGGGTTGAGCAGCACTGATGGGAACAGGCACAACTCCATGGTGGCTCAGTGCTTCCAGGATATCTCTCCCTTCCTACCCCTCTCCTCCCTCATCTCTAGAAAGTATAAAATAAAAATTGGGCCAGGGAGGTGACTCAAAGGTATGATGAAATGTATGAGTGTCTGGGTTCATTCTCCAGAACATAAAAAAAAAAAAAAATTCATGTTCTTGATCGTCTCTCACTCCCAGGAACAAGTTGGGGGCAAAACTGTAGCTTTAACTACTCTGAAGACTGCGCCTATCCGCCAAACAGCTGCTGGAGAAAAACAAAGAAAAACTTGCTAACAGGCCTTACTTACTTTAACACGCACTAAACTCAGGTGGGGATAATTACCATAATGGTTAAGCAAAGAGACACCAAAAGTCTCCTAGAGGCTCCAAAGACCCAGGTTCAATCCCCCTATACTACCATAAACCGGAGTCAAGAAGTTCTCTAGTAAAAAAAAAGAAAGAAAGGAGTCGGGCGGTAGCGCAGCAAGTTAAGCGCACATGGAGCAAAGTGCAAGGACTGTCGTAAGGATCCCAGTTCGAGCCCCCAACTCCCCACTGCAGGGGAGTCGCTTCACAGGTAGTGAAGCAGGTCTGCAGGTGTCTATCTTTCTCTCCCCCTATGTCTTCCACTCTCTCTCCATTTCTCTCTGTCTTATCCAACAACGACGACATCATCAACAACAATAACTACAATAAAAAAACAAGGGCAACAAAAGGGAATAAATAAATAAATAAATAAATAAATAAATATTTTTTTTTAAAAGACTTTTAAAAATGCTGATTCAGGGAGCCAGGCGGTGATGCACCCAATTAAGCAAACAAACTACTTTGTGTAAAGACTCATGCAAGGACCCAGGTTCAAGACCCCGTTCCCCACCTGCAGGTGAGATGCTTCAGGAGTGCCTAAGCAGGTCTGCAGGTATCTATCTTTCTCTCCTCTATCTCCCCTCTCCTTTCAATTTTTCTCTGCCCTATCAAATAAAATACACAAAAACAAAAAAAGGAAAAAATGTCCACCAGGAGTGGTGGATTTGTAGTGCCAACACTGAGCCCCAGTGATAACCCTGGGAGCAAAAAAATATATAAGTAAATGAATAAGTAAATAAATAAAAATTTCCTGATTCAAATTAATTTTCCAAGATAGGAAACTTAGCCCCACACATGTTAATAATGGAGTTCTGGAAAAACCCACTTTCCAGTGCTCTCTCTTTAGAGCAATCCTATTCCAAGATTAGTCTATAGACTGTAAGATAACTGCAAAGACAGCCAGAAAGAGAAAAATATAATAAAATCAAACGTAAAAACAAGAATATCTGCACACCTCTACAGCAGTATGATGCATCGTAATAGATCACTGATCTGTGTTAGAACTCAAACATAAACACACACTAAACTGGTTTTCCACTCCAAACAGTTTGAGAAGTACTATAGACACTACACTGCTAGATAGATCCAACTGTGCCAAGTTTTAGTCCTAATGTATTACTTGATAGGATAACATTTTCTGTAAAGTTTTCCCCCTTAGTTTTCTCATTCTTTCTAGTCAGTGCATAATTAAGAATGAAAATAGTTCAGCAGCTCATATAAGTCTGCAAGAAGTTCTAGTCATTGAAAATCTTGTTGAAATGACTCTGAAATACAAATATTCCTTATTCATATGTGGAACAAGTGTGCACTAAGAATAAAAACTAGCAAGGTAAAACTCATTATTTCCTAAGATGACAAGAAAGCTCATCATTACCCCTACAGTAAAAGAATCTTAACCATAAAAAAAAAAAAAATCACAAAACTCCCAATTACTTGGGAAAAAGAGAGAGAAAACAATGTAATTGCGGGTAACTTTAAAATACTGAACTCCCCTGCACCACCACAAGTAAGAATTGAGCAGTGCTCTGGTAAAAATTTATTTTATAGTGGTCCAGGAGGTGGCACAGTGGATAAGGCATTGGACTCTCAAGCATGAGGTCCTGAGTTCAATCCCCGGCAGCACAGCACATGTACCAGTGATATCTGGTTCTTTCTTTCTCTCTCTCTCCTATCATTTCTCATGAATCAATAAATTTAAAAAATTATTTTATAAACATAGTATATATTGGTTTAATTAAACATGTGGCCATATATTCACAGAAACTAGCAAATGAATATACCAAAGAAGGGACTGAATATGATTTTAATTAGTACTTATAAGTTACCTGCATGATAGAACCACTGCTCCCAGTAGCTATTTATTTATTTTATTTTGTTTTTAGTTTACTCATTCTTTTATTTGATAGACTAGAGAGAAATTGAGAGGAGAGGGGGGTGATAGAGAGACACCTGCAGCACACTACACAGCTTGTGAAGCTTTTCCCATATAGTTGGACACATGGACCTGAACCTAGCTGGGTTCTTGCACCACATGGTAGGCATGGTAAGGTGCACCACTGCCCTTACCAAAGACCCCCTCCTTTTTTGTTTATTCTTTCCTTCTTTCCTTTCTTTCTTTTTTTTTTTTGTAATTGGGAGCATTACTGTATGATATATATTACTATATAATAAATTCTGTATAATGCATTACTTAAACTATAAACATTTGTAAAGCCAGAAAAATACCTAAAATCATACACATCAACTTGTTAATAAGGAATTACAAGGGGAGTATGATGGTAGAAAAGAAGACCATGTTAAAATCAAAATATAGAGGGGCCAGGTTTGGCAACTGGTTGAGTGCACATGCTACAATGCACAAGGATCCAGGTTCAAGCCCCCAGTCCCCACCTGCAGGCGAAAAACTTTGCAAGTGGTGAAGCACTGTTGCAAGTGTCTCTCTGTCTCTTTCCCTCTCTATTACCCCCTTCCCTCTCAATTTCTGGCTGTCTCTAATAAATAAATATAATTTTTAAAAAAAAAACATTCAAAACATAGAGAAAAGGCAGAGAAACAAAGAGTGAGAAAGACCACAGCACCAAAGCTTCCTTCAGTGCTGTGGGGGTCGGGCTTGAACCTGTGTTGTGTATATGGCAAAGCAGCACACTATCCAAGCTGCATTATTTTGCCAGCTATACAGAAATATTTTAATGTATTCAGACTATATAATCTAGGCAGGGAATATGGGGGAAATGTATATAAATGAATGAGGACAAATCTAAGTACCTTGTTCATTTAACCTGCTAGTCTCCAAAAAGACCATTTGCCCAGAATATTAAATGAAAAAGTCAAGGGTGAAGGCAAATAGCATAATCATGATGCAAAGAGACTCTCAGACCTAAGTCTCTAAAGTCCCATGTTCAGTCCCCTGTACTATAAGCCAGAGCTGATCAGTGCTGTAGTAAAAAAAAGAAAAAGAAAAAAAATCAATGTGGTCCTTGCTCAGCTTATTTTAATTCCCATCTGGGTTTGATCATTTCACCACTCTGGATGTTGATCTGTGTTAAGTATAATTTTTTTTTGGGGGGGATGGAGTGAAGTGCAGAGCAAGGCTTAAGCAGGACATCTACTTTACCTAATGCTTAATGAAAGAATCAGTCATCTTTTCCAGTCCTGGAGGAAATTCAGTGGTATTATACTTACTGAAAGAGAATCTGTGGTTGTCCAACATGATATACTCCTAGGGAGGCATTTTTCAGGTAAGTTTAGCACATGGACTACAGTGTCTAACTTCCTACAATACAATTCCACTATTGTTGTATACTTACTTTAAACCCTGTATTATAACTTCTATAACAACAAAACTAAAATTATTTTTTATATATAATTTAAAGGATTAAATGCACTTAAAACAAAAAAAAATCCTGATATACATACCTGCTTACCAGTGAATCCCTGGCAAATAACCTTTGTATTTTTGTCAACATAGAGATGTTTTCGAGATGCTGTATAGGAACAATGCCGAATTCCATTCTGTTGCACTGAGTAAAGAAAAAAAGACAAATTTTAACTCTTCCAAACCTTTGCACTATGAATTGAACTTAGTAACAGGGGGGAGGAAAGTCTCTAATGCAGGAACTATCCTGTGATTATGGCAACTTGATACACCACTTTTTAAGTGATCCATAAAAAGTACAGAACTAGATTAAAGGAACAAAATATAGGGGTGAGAATAGACAGCATAATGGTTATGCAAACAGACTTTCATGTCTGAGACTCCAAAGTCCCACCAGCCAGAGCTGAGCAGTGCTCTGGTTACAAAAAAAAAAAAAAAAAAAAAAATCCATTCAATTCTCCAGGATCCCCTCTGTACAAAAGATTGTACTAAAATCTTTTTTTTTTTTCTTAATTAGCAGAACACTGCTCAACTCTGATTTATGGTGGTACAGGAGATTAAACTTGGGATTTTGAAGCCACATGAATGAGAGTCTCTTTGCATTATGCTATCTACCCCTGCCCCAGAACTACAATCTTAAAGTACTTTCTCAACTTAAAAAGTCTATTTTTATTCCTTATATAGAAAACTGAAACGCAAAGACAGTGCCTCAAATTAAATCAAGGAACTACTAATAACATTTACTAAGAAGTCATGCTTTCCAATTTGATTCAACTTTTTTTCCTTTTCTTTCTTTCTTTCTTTATTCTCTTTTGTTGACCTTGTTTTATTGTTGTAGTTATTGATGTCACCGTTGTTGGATGGACAGAGAGAAATTGAGACAGATGGGGAATACAGAGAGGGAGAGAGAAAGATAGACACCTGCAGACCTGCTTCACCGCCTGTGAAGCGACTCCCTTACAAGTGGGGAGCCAGGGGCTGGAAATGGGATCCTGAAGCCGGTCCTCGTGCTTTGAGCCACCTGCGCTTAACCCACTATGATACCGCCCGACTCCCTGACTCAACTTTTTTAAGCACGTAGACAGTAAGTGAGCTGAGGCAAACTTGACAGAGAAGCTAGTAAAAACTATTCTGCAATTTATTCCCTAATAATGACATTAAATGTTAATGTTTAATCCTAAATCATAGAATAAAACTTCCCTGAAGCATAATTCTAAAGTACTCTTCTGATGTTAGACTCAGGATTTCATATATAAATGAATTAGAGAAAATAGGAAAAGTAGATGGGTGGGAAAAAACATGTAAAAATCATGTTATTTTCAAAATCTACACAGATTTGTGCGCACACAAAGAGAAATTTACATAGCTACTAAAGAAATTTACATAGCTACTAAAGCCCATATCCCAAATTTCAAAATCCCTAATATTGCAATCTACAACCTCAAGAAAGTAAAGAGGTTCCTAATCTGTAATATTCCTGCAACCAAACACTCTTCAACTCTGCCCTAGTCCTGGCCCACACAAGCCAACTTGACTCCAGACCATCTAAACTGATACCTATACCTGCACCAAGGGATCAATTAACTAGTCAGAGAAGGCTGCAGATCAGGATCATAATATCCCTTTTCTGGAATACTGCTCGAGGACATGAAGATCAACTAAATAAGAAATGTTAGGGGCCAGGAGGTGGTGCACCTGGTTAAGTGCTCACATTACTGTGTACAAGGACTCAGGTTCAAGCCCCTGTTCCCCACCTGCAGGGGAAAAGTTTCAATAGTGAAGCAGGGCTAAAGGTATCTCTCTATTCCCTACCCCATCTGTCTCCCAGAAGGAAATCTTGAAGCACCCAAGCAAGTCATGGTGATGTTCCATGATCAGCCTCTTTAATTCCAGAAACTAATCCCGCACCAAGGTGACACATGGCCTCTCCCTGGCTCTTCACAACCAGCATGCTGTCTTAGGGGCTATGGCTATGAGAAAGACCTTTAGGCCAGTTGTACAATGTTATTCTCCTTACCTTAATTCCTGCCTGCAATACAGCTTTGGGTGACACACCTGCCAGTCAGGAGCAACCCTCTCTCTCCTGCCTCTTCCTGTCACCATGATACATGCAGCAAATGATGGCAATACTATGAATGAACCAATGTAAGGCTTACTACATATCAAAGAATCCAGGAAACTCTCACTTGTTCTCTGTTTGCATTTAGGGGAAAAACACTAAATTTTGCGTTATGCCATTTTCCTCACTCTTCTCCACTTTCTTTATGCCAAGGTCTAGAATCACAGGTAAGGGCTCCCCCATGAAAACAGACTGTCCTCATTCTCCCACCTCCTGGAGCTCTCACCTTCTTTCTGACAACTGCACCACTTTCTTTAATTTGGGCTAACAGTGCAAATTACTAACAGCTACTATAAGTACTCAATCTAAGGTTTTTTTTTAAAATATGTATCTATTTATTAGATGGAGACATACAGGGAAATCAAGAGGAAAGAAGAGAGAGAAACAGAGAGAGAGGGGCTAGGTGGTGATGCACCTGGTTAAGCACACACATTACAGTGCACAAAGACCCAGATTCAGGCCCCTGTCCCCACCTGCAGGGGGAAAGCATCACAAGTGGTGAAGCAGCACTGCAGGTAGGTGTCTCTCTGTCTCTTTCCCTCCCCTCTCAATTTCTATCTCTATCCAACAATAAACAAATAAAAACTATTTTAAAACTGAGGAAAAGAGAAGAGACACCAGTAGCACCTCTTCACCACTCATGAAGCCTTCCCCCTACAGGAGGGGGTGGGGGCTTGAACCCTGGTCCTTGCTCACTGTAATGTGTGCACTTCACTGGGTGTGCCACCGTGGTGCCCCTAAACAGTGAATCTGTAAAAGAGGCTCTTTGCATTTTCTTTCTGTACTTGATTTTTTTCTTCATGATCAAACCAGATGGAACTCAAACCATGTCTTTGCAGGACCAGTATCATGTTTCAAATCAAAGACTCTGGTCATGAAAATAGTCCCCAACTCTCCTATAAGGGCTACTTAATTATGACTTTAACTAATGAATACAAAATTATTATGTGACCTGATTCTATAGGACCTTACAATATGCAGAGTAGCTCAGCAGTTGTGTAATCCCAAATACAAAGTCAAATACAAAAATTATGTTCATTTAAGACTTACATATGAAATCAATTTGGTTCTAAGTAACATATTTCTTTTTTTTCTTTTTTTTAATATTTTATTTTATTTATTTATTCCCTTTTGTTGCCCTTGTTGTTTTATTGTTGTAGTTATTATTGTTGTTGTCGTTGTTCGATAGGACAGAGAGAAATGGAGAGGAGGGGAAGACAGAGAGGAGGAGAGAAAGATAGACACCTGCAGACCTGCTTCACCGCCTGTGAAGCGACTCCCCTGCAGGTGGGGAGCCGGGGTTCGAACCGGGATCCTTGTGCTTTGCGCCACCTGCGCTTAACCCACTGCGCTACAGCCCGACTCCCCTAAGTAACATATTTCATGAACACTAAAACATTACTGATCTTAAGAAATACTATTAAGGGGAATCGGGCGGTAGCTTAACAGGTTAAGCGCACATGGGTGCGAAGCTCAAGGACCAGCTTAAGGATCGAACCCCCGGCTCCCCACGTGCAGGGGAGTCGCTTCACAGGTGGTAAAACAGGTATGTAGGTGTCTATCTTTCTCTCCCCCTGTCTTCCCTTCTCTCCATTTCTCTCTGTCCTATCCAACAACAACGACATCAGTAACAACAACACAAATAACTACAACAGGGAGTTGGACGGTAGCGCAGTGGGTTAAGCACACTTGGAATGAAGTACAAGGACCGGCATAAGGATCCCAGTTCAAGACCCCGGCTCCCCACCTGCAGGGACGTCGCTTCACAGGCAGTGAAGCAGGTCTGCAGGTGTCTATCTTTCTCTTCCCCTCTCTGTTTTCCCCTCTTCTCTCCATTTCTCTCTGTCCTATCTACGACGACATCAATGACAATGATAACAATAAAAAACAAGGGCAACAAAAGGGAAAATAAATAATTTTAAAAAAAATTTTAAATAATAAAATAAAAATAAAAAATAACGGGGAGTCGGGCCATAGTGCAGCGGGTTAAGAGCACATGGCGCAAAGCATAAGGACCAGTGTAAGGATCCTGGTTCGAGCCCCCGGCTCCCCACCTGCAGGAGAGTCACTTCATAGGCGGTGAAGCAGGTCTGTAGGTGTTATCTTTCTCTCCACCTCTCTGTCTTTCCCTCCTTTCTCCATTTCTCTCTGTCCTATCCAACAGCGACGACATCAATAACAACAACAATAAAACAACAAGAGCAACAAAAGAGAATAAATAAAATAAATCTAGAAAAAAAGAAAAAGTTTAACAAAATAAAAAATAACTACAACAATAAAAAAACAAGGACAACAAAAGGAAAAAATAAATGTAAGAAAAAATTTTTAAAAAGAAAAGAAATACTATTAAGAACTAGTAAAAAGAAATAGTGCCAATTTATGATGGCATCAATTACAAGACGATTTTAGAAGTGCTATCATGGATTAGAGAGACAGAATGATGTCTAAAAAAAAAAAAAGACTTTCATGCCTGAGGTTCCAAACGTTTCAAGTTCAATCCCCAGCACCACCTTAAGGCAGAGTTGAGCAATGCTCTGGAAAAGCAATCAAACATGTTTTGTTTGCTAATAAGGATCCACAACAAGGAAATGTCCATCCTTGGATGAAATTATTCTCTACATATTGCACCCAAGTAAAAGACTCTGGGGTGGGTGGCTGGGGAGAATACAGGTCCATGAAGGATGATAAATAACATATTGGGGGTTGTATTATTAAATGGGAAACTGGGGAATGTTATGCATGTACAAACTATTGTATTTACTGTTGAATGTAAAACATTAATTCCCCAATAAAGAAATAAATTTAAAAAAAAAAGAAATTATTCTCTAAGCCAGCAAAATAGCTCACTCAAGTTCTAACACTCATTCTGATTGACTAGGAAACTTTTTGTGTTTATTTCCTATTTGTCAGTCAAAGGTGCAGGTCTAGTTGGATTTTTAAGATTTACTTCCTGACATTAAAATACTGCAAGTCCTAGATTAAAATATATACATAATGGGTGGAGGTATAGCATAATGGCTATGCAAAGAGACTTTCATGCCTGAGGCTCTCAAGTCCCAGGTTCAATCCCCCACACCACCATAAGCCAGAGCTGAGCAGTGCTCTGGTAAAAAAAAAAAAAAAATACATATTCTTGTTCCCTGTTTATTCTAAAAGGCTGAAATTTTAGGAACTTCTGGCTTATGTTTAAAATTATATTGCAAAAAGTTTTTCCTATTTCTTCATTTTCCTTTCTCTACACATTTCAACTAGTCTGTTCTTTTTTTTTTTTTCCTAATAAGCTATAAAACTGTTTTTGTTGAATCAGAGATTTCTAAATATTCAAAGCTGACCCTAACACTGCCAACTGGCTTCTGGAAGGCATCTACAAGTGCTTAGGTCTTTGTTACTCTAAATCAAACTAATATTGCAACACTTAGGAACCTCAACATAAAATATACCATCAATTGGAACTGAAGAGAACAAAGCAACAAATTCCTAGCCTCTCTGGCTCTATAGTTAACTTCAGTGTCTAAATAACTTGGTGCCACCTTAAAAAAGAAAAAAAAATTTTTTTAACAGGTATTATAGAGGTTTCTGTTCTACCACAAGAAAAGATGCTCTTGGAAACATGACCTGGGAAAGAACTCTGGAAAAGCTCTTTTTACACATTGAATTCTGTAGTCTGTAACCTGCACAATGAAAGAGATATCTTGGTTTAGATTTTAGACTTCCACGGTCTTGGAGGTGGCACTGTGGATAAAGCATTGGACTCTCAAGCATGAGGTCCTGAGTTCAATCCTGTACTCTGCACATGCAGCAGAGTGATGTCTGATCCCTTCTCTCCCTCTCTCTCTTCCCTCTTATCCCTTTCATTAATAAATAAATAAATATGGGAGTCGGGCTGTAGTGCAGCAGGTTAAGCGCAGGTGGCCCAAAGCACAAGGACCAGCTTAAGGATCCCAGTTCGAGCCTCGACTCCCCACCTGCAGGGGAGTCACTTCACAAGCAGTGAAGCAGGTCTGTAGGTGTCTTTCTCTCCCCCCTCTGTCTTCTCCTCCTCTCTCCATTTCTCTCTGTCCTATCCAACAACGTCGACAACAATAACTAATAAATAAATAAATAATATTTTTTAAAGTTTATATTTCCCAGATAATTAATAACGGGCTAATCACATAATTGGGAGAATTAAAGACTATTCCAGCAACAGAAGTTAAACCACATGAGAGATCCAGACCAAAGCACTGTGCCCGTATTTTAAGTGATATGGGCATTGTACGTAGGGCCTCCACACATCAAGACTCCACCACTGAATCACCTCCCTTGCCCCTAAACTAAATTACTTCTTTACTTTTTCTTTTTTTTACCAGAGCACTGCTCAGCTCTGGCTTATGGTGGTGCAGGGAATTGAACCTGGGGCTTTAGAGCTTCAGGCATGAGAGTTTCTTTGCATAACCATTTTGTTCTCTATCCTAGAACATTTCTCAAGGTACTGAGAAGCAAGGAACACAAAGAACTTCCAGATCTCCTTGTTAAATATTGCTATGGGTGAATTAAGGATCCTGATCTTTTGGGACAATCTCCTCCCCCCCCCCCCACTTTAGACAATCCTCCTAAAACAGCGGGAGTTTTACATAAGTTTAAATTGTTTTTAGTTTTTAAATTACCTTTATTTATTTATTGGATAGCGACAGCCAGAAACTGAGACGTTAGGGCAGATAGAGAGGAAGATAGAGACACATGCAGCACTGCTTCATCAATTGCAGAGCTTTACCCTGTAGGTCAGGACCTCGGGTTCCAACCCCAGTCCTTGCGCACTGTAACATGTGCGCTCAACCAGGTGAGCCACCAATCCGGCCCCTATAAGGTGCACATTCAAAGCTGTAACATCTTAGAATGTATGTAATGTCCTGAAGGAATGAATTAAGTTTCACCCAATATCCCGTATAGTCAGAATAAGGAGTAAATATGTAAAGAAGCAAGAGAACTAATTGTTGGTGTCTATTATACCGCAGGCACTCATATAAATTGCTTCTCTTCACACAGTCTGAAGTGAAGCATGTTGAGGTGGCAATCGTTGTGTTGATTAGGTTGCGATCGGCAGATGCAATATTATTAGATATGGATTGGGAGAGGCATACGGGAAAGTGGGCCCTATCCAAGGGTTCCAGGGGAAGTAGAGGCTCTATAGTGGAGATGTGAGGTTCCTGCTGTCTTAGGGTTCAAAAAGACAATGGATAGTTACTGTTATCATCACATTATTTGGTAATTGGGTTAACTTTGCAAAGTCCTTTTGTTAGGGTTTGCTGTATCTTGTATATATATCCAGTATCTTGTATATAGCTGTGCAATTGCTTGCTTCTGATCTACTTGGTCTAGGCTTTTGAGAGAGTCTGCATATCAATTACACAGCCTATATATTAAAAAGATTCAGTCTGTGTTTTAAAAAACTTCGAGACATACAATTAATTTTCCCCCTCTCATATTAATTACGATTGCCACCTCAACATGCTTCACTTCAGACTGTGTCCAGAGACTTCACGTGTGGAATGACAACCCTTCAGCTTCATTACTCGGTCACCAGGTTCCAGATGTCATCAGGATGCCGGCCAGGCTTCCCTAGACTGAAGACCCCACCAATGTGTCCTGGAGCTCAGCTTCCCCAGAGACCCACCTTACTAGGGAAAGAGAGAGGCAGACTGGGAGTATGGACCGACCAGCCAACGCCCATGTTCAGCGGGGAAGCAATTACAGAAGCCAGACCTTCCACCTTCTACAACCCACAATGACCCTGGGTCCATGCTCCCAGAGGGATAGAGAGTGGGACAGCTATCAGGGGAGGAGGTGGGATATGGAGATTGGGTGGTGGGAATTGTGTGGAGTTGTACCCCTCCTACCCTATGGTTTTGTTAATTAATTCTTTCTTAAATAAAAGAAAAATAAAATAAATAAATAAATAAATAAATAAATTGCTTCTCTTCAAAGAACCTAGACCATCTTGCACTTGCTAACACATTGAGAAACAGACCATTAAGTGTCCAGGGTGATGACACTGACAGAAAGGGGTCAAGCCAGACTATGAGACCCTGGTGTGGCTTATATCAACTGAGCTCTTCCTACACGACCTATCTCACGAACACAAAGACTTTGAACACAGCCAGAATTCTCCACAGTCAGCACTGACCAAAGGCCAGCAACTTTTCGAGAGCAATTGTTTCACACCACCTGGTGGCGACAATATAAATGTATTGGTTGGTTTAGGGCCCCGCCAGCCCTAAGCTTCTAGGGGGACTTCTGGGCAGAAGCCACCTGCCCATTTACTGACCCTACAAATCCACAGGAAGGCTAAAGCCCTTGCGTCCAGGGCTAGAGACACACCACAGTGGTTCTGCAAAAAGACTCTCCTGCCTGGGGCTCTGAGGCCCCAGGTTCAGTCCCCAGCCCCACTGTAAGCCAGAGATGAGCGGTGCATTGGGTAAAATAAATAATAACAACAATAATAATGGCTATAATAAAAACGGGGGCTGGGGAGATAGAACAGTGGTTCTGCAAAAGACTCTCCTGCCTGAGGCTCCGAGACCCCAGGTTCAGTCCCCAGCATCACCATAAGCTGAGCAAGGATCTGGTCTCTTTAAAAGAAAAACAATCTAACAACAACAAAAAAAAAAAAAACAAAAACCTTGTGTCTAAAGAGGTAGACAGCCTGACAGCAGTTTCCCACTGAGGTTCCTTTGCTCCTGGGTCCCTCCCCTTCCCAGCTATGTGCACCCCTGGCCCCTCAGTCCCAAATTGGACCCGTCTAGCAGCCACCCCCCAGCACAGAGCTCCCTCCAACCCAGTCCCCAACTTGACACCGGACTTTCGGGGCTCCTTGGCCTTTGACGCTCCCACCCGGGGAGGTTTCAGATGAGGCCTGGTACAGGCCATGAACCCGCGGAGATCTAAAGGACAGATTCCCAGCAGGACTCACGGAGGTAGGAGCGCGGCAGTAGACGGGCTGCAGAGAGCGCGCAGCTGCTGGCGGCCATGATCTCGGTGGAGGAGCAGCCGCGAGAGCCTCGGTCACCCACCAATGACACTCCAAGGCCCCCGGGGGCCTGGCCGGGACAGCGCGACATGGGTAGCTATAGCAGTCGCCTGCATGAATTCTCCTTGGTCACAGTGTCTCAAGCAAGTATTTAGGACCTTGGGTGGAGAAGGGAGAAAAAGGCACCTTAATAGAATAGTGTATATTGGACACCCCCTCAGATCTTCCCGAGAAATGTGGGTTTGATTGAATACTATTTATAAAGGCCGTCCAAGGGAACGCCCAGTCTAGACTGGACTGTGCGTGGCATTGTGGGAAGTGTAGTTTGATGGCGGAGAAGTGTTTATCACTGGAGTCAGTGCCTTTGGGAAAGGAAGCTGGGAGGAAGGAGAAAAGTCAAAGACAGGACAGCAGGTGACAGGAGTGAGGTAACTGTGAAGCCGGTTAGTGAAAAGTAGTGCAGAACTTCTCGAGTATCCAGGCCTGTCTACACCTTTTTTCTCATGTAGCATATGAAAAATCTATTCCTCACAGCCTGACCTCACCATTCAAGTGGAACTGCCCCTTGGAGTTGGAACTAACCTTTGCTTCTACTAGAAGAGCTTTTAGAAGAAATCTGAGAGTAAAGAAGAGATAAAGTAATGTGCATCCCCGCCTCTCATACTGCCTATTGGGCCTAAGTCTAATCAGAAAGGGATATTATTTCCCCCTTGCTTATGGATATGTATGCACCTGTACCCAGTCTCCTAGGCCTTAGTCTGTAAGTTTGTTAGTTGATGTGCTATCTGAAGTGGAAGTAGGTAGTCCCATGTGTTAGAAAAAATCTCTTGAGATTTGAGGAGTTGGGAGGTTGACATCTCAGGCTCGGTATCTCTAGTGACAATCCACAGTAAGAATTCAGTAGCAGCATAACGTGGCATGGGAGCACTGGTAGCATTAAATTGAGATCAGTGGAGGCAGTATGATAATAAGGCATCAGAGAGAAGAAACATGGGCATCCTAGAGGCTCTAGGGCTAAGAGAAATAAGCGTTCCTCATAGTCTTAGAAAGAGTTTAAAATAGCAATAGTTTATTATTATTATTAGGTTTGTTTTTGTATGAAAATCAGTGGTGAGGATTTACCGTTGATCTATACTTGACCTCACTATGCTGTTTGCCCTTTAGGGGTATCTACTAATCACCATATCTTGCATACTGACAAGGCCAAATGGTTGGTTTTGACCTATCTGGCCTAAGGGTGTAGGTAACATAGATACTAAAAAAATTTTTTTTTTACATCTAGTGTCAGAATTTGATAATCTTATACATCTGAAACATTAAATACTTAGGGTATAGAAAATATGTATACTCAGAGCTTTGGCCTAGGCAGTTAGAGAATTTGAATTATTAAATCTACCCCCCATGTTAAATTAATAGTGATTTATGAGATTATAAATTAATAGGATTATAATTTCACACCTTTACCACCACCAAAGGGTCTGTATCCTCCCCCCGACACACACACACACACACACACACACACACACACACACACACCATTAAAGTTTTCCACAGTGTTGGATGTGCATTGACTTTTTGTTTGTTTATTTCCAAATTCCTGTGTTCAATTCACAGAGGTGTTTTTGCTTGTCATGCTTTTAAATAGTTCCACACAAGTTTTGAATAAGTTGTTCTTTGAATTATGTTAGTTCAGAAGTCCCGGGTTCAATCCCCCACACCACCATAAGCCAGAGCTAAACAGTGCTATGGTTAAAAAAAAATCTTTGTGAACCTTCACATGAAAACCACTACTTGTTCAGTTGGTAAAATACATAAAGACAATATACGTATGTAATTTCCATATGGTCTTTTATTAGTGGCTTAATAATGATAAGATTGTGGGAAAAGAGGGGTACAATTCCCACAACCAGAGTTTTGTATCCCATTCTCTGCATTGGAAGGTTCCCTGTTTTTTTGTTTGTTTGTTTGTTTGTTTGTTTTAATAGAGCACTGCTCAGCTCTGGCTTAGGGTGGTGCAGGGGATTGAGCTTGGGACATTGGAACCTCAGGCATGAGAGTCTCTTTGCATAACTATTATGCTATCTATCCCCAGCCTAGGTTCCTTATCCTTTATCCCTCTGGTAGTATGGACCAAAGATCTCTATGGGATGCAGAAGGTGGAAGGTCTGGCTTCTGTAATTCCTTATCTGCTGGATAGGGACATTGACAGGTGGATCTGTTGAGGTGGTAGCTGGAGGGTACTGCCCAGAAAATATCAGTGGTTACAGGTGTGGCTTGGAAAGGTGGAGGCAGAGCTTGGGTTTTTTTTTTTTTTAATGGAGAGAGGAGGGGAAGACAGAGAGGGGGAGAGAAAAACAGACACCTGCAGACCTACTTCACCGCCTGCAAAGCGACCCCCCTGCAGGTGGGGAGCTGGGGGCTCGAACCGGGATCCCTACACCGGTCCTTGCGCTTTGCGCCACGTGGGCCTAACCCACTACGCCACCGCCCGACCCCCTGAGCTTGGGTTTTAATAGCAACCCCCCTGGTCTGAGCACTCTCTTTCTGTCTGCTCTCGGTGCAGATCATCATGTAAGTGGTAACCTCAGCTTTCTCTCTCAATATCTCTCCATCTCTCTCTCTCTCTCTCATGCCCTAATATGTGAATGTTCTCAATTTTCCTGAATAAACTTGAAAGTACCTGAAAATCATGCTCTCTTCTCAGTTCTTTACTGAGATAATAATGCATGACATGTCTTTTTTTAGGTCTTTTCTACTTGCTGCACTTATTGAATCACTGGAGACTATTGTGTACTTTGACTTTAAGGTATGTATATATTTTCCCCTAACTTATGGGTACATGTGCACATGTGCTCTATCCCATAGGCCCTAGTCTATATCTAGATTCTGTAATTGTGTTAGGAAGTGCACCACCTGAAATGGAATTAAGGAGTCCTATGAGCTAGGAAAGGTTTCACCCAAGTATTGGAGATAGAAGGTTGATATCCCAGGCCTGGTGTCTCTGGACAGTCTGAA
Organism: Erinaceus europaeus; assembly: GCF_950295315.1. NCBI lineage: Eukaryota > Metazoa > Chordata > Mammalia > Eulipotyphla > Erinaceidae > Erinaceus > Erinaceus europaeus. The sequence continues at coordinate 98,090,523 of NC_080164.1, read as the reverse complement.
GTGAAACATATCAAGGTGGCATATGGTTTTACTGAATTGTTTTTCCACAAGAATAGGGATTTTAGTTTGCTTTGTTGCATGATAGACCCCCAGTACTTGGCATGTCCTCTCTCTCTTGCTCTCTCTCTCTCTCTCTCTCTCACACACACACACACACACACACAAATTATTTGGTAAATTAACTTAAATCAAAATTATATATAAGAGAAATAGCACAAATAGTTGTATGTATTTATTGTAATCTTATGTTGTACTTGATGTGCCTAAGGTTACATCATTCTCTCTTATTCAGTGCACCTTCAGCCCCACTTCATCATTCATGAATGGGGGAAAATTGAACTATGCTCTTCTATATCATTTACATGTGTTACTGTGTTTGTTGTTGTTGCTTGTTTTCTTTACCAGTGAATGGCTCTTCTTTGTTTTGTGGCTTATGGATTTGTGAGAGATGGTTAGGTCTTCTCTTCAAAAGAACATGAATAGAACAACTGTTTAGTACAAAAATTCCTTTTATAGTTATCTATGACCACCTGTGGCCAGTAGTTTTGTATTCTTTAGGTCAGCTTCTTGCAGTGCTTGCTAATGTTCCAGCAGAGACCCTCAGACTCTTCCTCCTTTCCTTATTTAGGCAACGAAATGCCTTGCTTCACCTCCTTATTTTTTGCCTTGATAAGTAATTTTAATTGGACATCATTTACAACAGAATGAACCTGGGTGCCTCAAGCTGAAAGTCTGTTTGCATAACCATTACGCTAACTGGCAGAGGGGAGATAGCAAATATAGTCTATGGGGTAGGGGTAGATAGCATAATGGTTATGCAAACAGATTGTCATGCCCGAGACTCCCAAGTCCCAGGTTCAATCCCCCCACACCACCATAAGCCAGGGCTGAGCTGTGCTCTGGTTAAACATATAAAATAAAATTAAAAACAGAGATAGTTTATACAAAAAGACTTTAATTCCTGAGGCCCCTAGGTCCCAGGTTCAATCCCCCACACTACCATCAACCAGAGTTGAGCATTGCTTTGAGAAATAAATGAATAAATAATCATTATGCTCTCTCCTCCACCCCCTTTTTTTTTTCCCTCCAGAGTTATTGCTGGGCTTGGTGCCTGCACCATGAATCCACCCCTCCTGGAGGCCATTTTCCCCCCTTTTGTTGTAGCCTCGTTGTGGCTATTATTATTGCCATTGTTGATGTTGTTCGTTGTTAGATAGGACAGAGAGAAATGGAGAGAGGAGGAGAAGACAGAGAGGGGGAGAGAAAGATAGACACCTGCAGACCTGCTTCACCTCCTGTGAAGCGACTCCCTTGCAGGTGGGGAGTTGGAGGCTGGAACCGGGATCCTTACGGTGGTCCTTGCGCTTTGCGCCACATGCGCTTAACCCACTGCGCCACCGCCAGACCCCCTCCACCCTCATTTTTACCTTTATTTTCAGATTGGTGTCACATAGACCTGGATTCAGATTCTAATTCTGCCATTGTCTTTGTGACCTCTGGGTCTCATGTTTTCTCATTGAGATGAGGCTGAAGCTCCCCATCACATGATAGTATTGTAGGCAGTCAATGCACTCATATGTAAATGCCCTAGTATTTTATACACATTCAGCATAGGCTAGTTATTTGAAGATAGCATTTTTCCTTATGAAGCAGAATCCCCTTTTAAAGCTTTTACTGATGTGAGTAATCAGGTGTGGAATAGGACACTTGGGGCTGGGGGAGGAATATAGCATAATGCAAAGATAATGGTTTTGCATAATGGTTATGCAAAGAGACTCATGCTTGAAGCTTCAAAGTCCCATTTTCAATCCCAGGAACCACCATAAACCAGATCTGAGCCAAAGCTAAACACCACATTCTGAGGAAAGCCTGGGAGCTACCTCCTTCCAGACTGGAATGAAAAGAACAAATTTATTTGTGGATTCTTACCCTTACACACCAGCAACTCAAATAAGCAAAAGAAAATTGTGTTGTTTTTTTTTTCCCTAGAATTTCTCTCTCTCTCTCTCTTTTTTAATTATCTTTATTGGATAGAGACAGAAAGAAATTGAGAGGAAAGGGGAAAGAGAGAGACACCTGCAGCACTGCTTAACCACTTGCAAAGTTTCCCCCGGCAGGTGGGGAACAGGGGCTTGAACCTGGATCCTGCACATGGTAATATGTGCGCTCAGCCACATGTGCCACCAACTGGCCCCCTAATTTCTTTTTCTTTCTCTCTTTATTTTTAAAAATATTTATTTATTAATTAGAAAAAGAGAGAGAACCAGTCACTACTCTGGTGCATGTGTTGCCTGGGATTGAACTCAGGACCTCATGGTTGAGAGTCCAGTGCCTTATCGACTGAACACTCTCCTAGACCACATTTTTTCCTTTCTTACCAGAGCACTGCCCAGCTCAGGTTTATAGCAGTAGCCAAGACTGAACCTGGTAACTGGGAGCCTTATACTCCAAAGTCTTACATAACCACTGTGCTGAGTTCAGTCTCATATTTAGTGGGGTGACAAAAGCAAATCTCTTTTGGCTTCCTGACAGTGTGAATCCTCTCCTGACCTTCTAGATGCTACTTACATTCTGATCCTAAAATCTAAGTAGTTTCTGTTTGTTGTTCCTGAGGATTTTGAATACATGGTTTTTGCTGAGCCAGTGGGCTGAGAACAGCAGACAGAAAGTGGTGAAGGAAAAGTGTGTAAATACCAGTAAGGAGACTACCTTGGGAATAGAAGGAAATTGTCATTGGCACAGTAACCTTAAAGATGGACGTCTATTAACTTCTGAGTAAATGAACCAACTGGTTTGAGAACAAGGAAATGGGCTGCATGCAGAGTCTTTTGTGCAGCAAGGAGACTGACAGAGGGAACTTTTTGCTGGTGGTTTTCTTCCATGCTTGATCTCAGGTAGAGAGAGACTGACAGAAAGATCATGCCATCCAGACTCCCACTTTTCCATAAGAGGTCCCACACCACTGCTCAACCATGCCTCACAATTTCCCCATACTAGTGGTTTGTATTGTGTGGAAAACTGAGAAACGCAATGCATGTACAAACTATTGTATTTACTGTTGACTGTAAAACATTAATCCCCCAATAAAGAAATAATAAAAAAAGAAGAATGTGAAGAACCTTGACCTCTCTCCTTTAGAAGAAGAAATCATTTCCAAATATCAGTTCTTTCCTTCCTGAACCCTGTTGCAGATTTGGGTCATGATGAAGTAGAATCTGAGTACTCTGAATAGAAGTACTCCAGGGACCAATTTATACTGGAGCAAAGGGAAAAAAATAAGAGTGGTAGCTCTTCTGTGGCATTGCATATCCAACAAGTCTTTGCCAATGTCCTTCACAATTGACCTGAATTAGGCAAGAAGGCCTCTCCAACTGTGAGCACCCCTGGGAGTGGTATAGTCATGCTTAAGGCAAATCTCAACATTCAGGAAATTTCTGAAAGGTAGGAAGGTGGGAAGGAAGGAACATGCGGAAGACTCTATCAAAAAGCAATGAGTAGGATATATATAATTTTTTTTTGGCAGGGGTGTCCAGATAGAACAGGGATGGGTAACATCTGACCCATGAGACATGTAAAGTTTGCAGAATCATTTGATCTGGCCCTGCTAAGGCAACCATGGGGGGGGGGGCACATCAAATAAATATAAATTTTAAATTTATTCTATATATGGCCTGTGAATAATGCTATAAATATCCGAATTGCCCTTGGCATAAAAATATTCCCCGCCACTAACATACAACATCTCATTATCCACTAGATATTCCATATAGGAGAAAGTCTGATGAAAAAGCAAGATTTAGGTGTGGCCCTGAAGTGATATAGTGGATAAAGCATTGTACTCTCAAGCATGAGGTCCTAAGTTCAATCCCCAGCAGCACATTTACCAAAGTGATGTCTGGTTCTTTCTCTCTCTCCTATTTTCTTCATGAATAAAGAAAAATGAAAGAGAGAGAGAGAGGGAGGGATAGAGGAAGGAAAAGAGAAAGAGAAAAAAAAAAAGACAACCTGGTAGTGTCCCTCCTTTCTCTACTAAGTGACCCTCCTTCCTCTAAAGATGATTTCTTTCTCCCCCCTCCACTCACCCCCCACACCAAGATATCCAGTACTTTCATGCTGTCCAGAGCTGGGTCAAGTCATCCTCCCACACACCTGAGAACAAAGACCTTTTCCCTCCTTATTAAGGCAATCCTTTCCCCTAAGGCCTAAATATACTAGGACTTTGACTTAGTGTAATAGATAGCTCCTCCCAAACCATAGTCATACAAATAAGTGATTCCCGCTGAGAATTTCTGGAATTATAATCAGAAAGGCTATTTTCCAGTCCCTCCGAAGGTTTCCTTCTGCATTAAATAGATCTTCTTAAAAAAATTTTTTTTATTATCTTATTTATTTTTTTTATAGAAACAGCCAGAAATCAAGAAGGAAGGGGGAAATAGAGATACCTGCAGCCCTGTTCCACCACTTGTGAAGCTTTCCACCTGCAGGTAGGACCAGGGGCTTGAACCCAGGTCCTTGTGTACTGTAACATGTGCAGTCAACCAGGTGTACCACCACTCGGCCCCTTAAATAGATCTTCTAGAAGTTCTCTTTTTCCATGTATAATCAAAATTGCCTGGTACTAGAACAATAATAGATACACAGACCAGTGGAACAGAATTGAAAGCCCAGAAATAAAACCCCACATCTATGGACATCTAATTTTTGACAAAGGGGCCCAAACTATGGAGAAAGAAGGCTATCTTCAATAATTGGTCCTGGGAAAACTGGGTTGAAACATGCAGAAGAATGAAACTGAACCTCTATATCTCACCAGAAATTAAAGTCAACTCCAGATGGATCAAGGACCTGGATATTAGACCAGAAACTATCAATTATTTAGAGGAAAACATTGGTGGAACACTTTCCCATCTAAATATCTGAGGGAGGGGAGCTGAGTGGTAGCACATCAGATTAAACACACATACTACAAAGTGCAAGGACCGGAGCAAAGGTCCCGGTTTGAGTCTCCAACTTCCCATCTTCAGGGTGGTCACTTCACAAGTAGTGAAGCAGGTCTGCAGGTATCTCTCTGTCTCTTCCTCTATCTTCCCCTCCCCTCTCAATTTCTCTGCTGTCCTGTTTAATAAAAAAAAAAAAAAGGAAAAAAATGGCCACGAGGAACAGTGGAATAGTAATGCAGGCACTGAGCCCCAGTGATAACCCTGGAGGCAAATAAATCTCAAGGGCATCATTGATGATACAAACCCAATTGCAAGGAAGACTAAAACAAAAATATACCAATGGGACTACTTCAAATTAAAAAAGCTCCTGCTCAGCAAAAGAAACCATCGCTCAAACAAAGAGACCCTTCTCATAATGGGAGAAGACCTTTATATGCCATACACCAGAAAAGAGTCTAATAACCAAAATACATAAAGAGCTCACCAAACTCAGCAACAAAAAGACAAATGACCCCATCCAAAAATGGGAAGAGGATATAAACAGAATATTGACCAAATAAGAGATACAAAGGCCAAATTTGATATGAAAAATTGTTCCAAGCCACTGATTGTCAGAGAAATGCAAATAAATACAATGAGATACCATCTCATCCCTGTGAGATGTCACACATCAGAAACTACAGCAACACAAATGCTGGAGAGATTGTGGGGACAAAGGATCCCTTCTGCATTGCTGGTAGGAATGTAAACTGGTCCAACCCCTCTGAAAAGCAGTCTGGAGTACCCTCACATGGCTAGAAATGGGCCCTCCAATGACCCAATAATTCCTTCCCTAGGGATATATCCTGAGGAGTCAAGCACATCCAAAAAGATATGTGTATACCTGTGTTCATAGAAGCACAATTCACAATAGCCAAAACCTGGAAACAACCCAGGTGCCAAACAACAGATGAATGGCTGAGAAAGTTGTGGTATATATACATAATGGGATACTTAGCTATTAAGAATAATGAACCCACCTTCTCTGATTCATCTTGAATAGAGCTAGAAGGAATTATGTTAAGTGAGATAAGTCAGAAAGAGAAAGACCAGTATGAGATGATCCCACTCATAAATAGAAGTTGAGAAAGAACAGAATGGGAAATGCAAAGCAGAATTTGACTGAGTTTGGAGTGTTGCACCAAAGTAAAAAAGAAAAAAAAATCAGTGGTAGGGGGGAAGGAGAGGGTAGATTTTTCAGCTCCACTACAGGGGGTGGGGGTAGGGACACAGACCTTTGTGGCAGGAATGGTGTTAATATACATTACTATTAACTTACAGTCTATAAATCACTACTTAATCAATATGAGAGGGGAAAAATAGACTGAATGTCCCATACCTTTTAGTGCATAGACCTCAATTCCGTGTATATATTCCTTTAATCTAAGCACTTAAGGTTTCACATTGATAACCAGCCTATGGCTCTACCACCCTGAACACACCTATCTCATCAAATTAGTAACCTGACTGAATTTTAACACTGGGTTTAAATTGTTAATGCATTTATAATAACTTTTTAAAAATATTAAATTACCTATAGTCTTAAAACAGGGAGACCAGAAGAAACTGGTCTTGTCAGTATATGATACAGCTATTTATAAATAGCATTAAATGATATAAATAATGATAAGGTCTTGTATAGTACAGTAAATCCTAACCATGGGATTCTCAAACTAAACCAAATCCCCAAATCATTTGGTTACAATAAAAACTATCTATTGCCTTCTTAAACTCTAAGGCAGCAGGAAACTTCCTCATTCTCTATAAAACCCATATTTTCCCTAGTCCTGGAACCTATGGGGTATGGCTCGTTTTCCTTCATGCTCATTTTCTCTTGATCCATACCATTTGATACTGCATCTGATGAACTCAGCCTAATCAATGCTTCACATTGGACCATGTCCAGATATGCAAGGAATGAGATGTCAACCCTTCAGCTCCATTACTCTGGTGAGACCATTCCTAGCTCATAGGACTCTTTAATTCCATTTCAGGTGGTGCACTTCCTAACAAAGTTACAGAGCCTAGATATAGACCAGTGCCCGTGAGATATATCACATGTAACCCATAAGTTAGGGGAAAATATATACCTTAAAGTCAAAGTGTAGAATAGTCTGCAGTGACTCTACTAGGAGCTTGTGTAATGTCCACATCCTATGCTGAATATGGGCCACAGATCTGATCAATGGGGTTTACAGCTAATGGTATTTATATACTTTTCCTCTACTTGGGAGCTACTCTCTGCCCTGATCCAGCTTTCTAGCCCTTTTTCCAACTCTGACACCATCTTCTTAGACAATACTTTCAGCCCACCTGCATGTTGGCTGTCAGGCTAAGGCAAATATTAGTAGAGTCATGGACCTCTTGGAATAAATCTAAAATAGACATCCTAGCTTTTTCCAAAATGGAGACCCAAAATCTCATCTGCTCTATTCTTACCTTTAGGTTCCTGATATTAAACAATTTGTTCTGCTTTATATCTTAATGCTTTTTAGCCACCAAGTTGCAGATACTATCATGATACCAACCAGCTTCCCTGGACAGACGGCCTCACCATGTGTCCTGGAACCCCACCTCCCCAGAACCCTGCCCCACTAGGGAAAGATAGAAATAATGCCCATGTCCAGTGGAGAAGCAGTTACAGTAGCAAGACACCCCACTTCTGCACCTTATAATGATCCTGGGCCCACACTCCCAGAGGGATTAAGAACAGCAGGGGTAGATAGCAAACTAGCTATGCAAAGAGACTCTCAAGTCTTAGGCTCCAAAGTCCCAGGTTCAAGCCCTACCTCCCTGCCCCCACACACACCACTATAAGCCAGAGCTGAGCAGTGCTCTAGTTAAAAAACAAAACAAAACAACAAAAAAAAGAAAGCTTCCAATGTAGAGGATGGGATATGCAACTCTGATAGTTGGAATTATATGAAATTGTACCTCATACCTGTCAATAATTATTAAATCAATAAAATTAAATTAAAAAAGAAGAAAAAGAGACACTGCATATGACAGCCAAAGTCTGGAGAGAGCCAAAGTCTCTGGGAAGTAGCTGAAGACATTCTGACTTTGTGTCCTAGTCTGCAGCCCAGTAAAGGGAGCAAAGATGAGTCCCTGGATTTGATATTGAAGGGAGAAAAAAAAAAACAAAAACAAAAAAAAAAAAAACAGGACCTGGAGAGTTTATGGAGAAGAAAGAAGAGAGTTCTTGGGAAGCTGGTTATGGGTTGAAAATTGACTACAAAGTATAGAAAAAGGACTATACATGGACAATAAGTCACTGAACAATAATAATTTCAAAAGTCTACCAACTTACAAGGAATATTGTAAGGCCTCCCCACTTGTCTCTGTTAAACATTTTCTTTGTTTCTATGATTCTTTCCAGAGCACTGCTCAAACTTTGGCTTATGGTGCTGCTGGAGATTGAACCAAGAATCTTTGGTGCCTCAGGAATTAAAGCTTTTTTGTTTGTTTGTTTGTTTCTAGGGCTATCACTGGGGCTCAGTGTCTGCACTATGAATCCACTGCTCCTGGAGGCCATTTTTCCCATTTTGTTGCCCTTGTTGGTTGCCATTGCTGTTGTTGTTAGATAGGACAGAGAGAAATCAAGAAAGGATGGAGAAGACAGGGAGGGGGAGAGAAAGATAGACACATGCAGACCTGCTTCACCACCTGTGAAGCAGCCCCCCTATAGGTGGGATCCTTACGCCAGTCCTTGAGCTTCTTCATGCCATGTGCACTTAACACACTGCACTACCACTTGCCTCCCGCATTATGCCATCTCCCCAGGCTGGTCTACATTTTTATAGCTTGGAGGCTACGAAAAAAATTATATTTTAATTTATTCATGATTTAATATTGATTTACAAAATTACAAAACAACAGGGGTACAATTCTGTGCTGTTCCGACCATCAGGGTTCTGTATCCCCATTCCCTTCTTTGGAAGCTACAGCAGTTCTCCCAAGGTTGCAGATATGGGTTAACTATTATTTCTACAACTATCTGTTTATATTTGTATATATTCTCCTTTTAAAAATATTTTTATAATCCTGCCTTCTCTTCCTTTCTAAGTCACATCTACTCCTATTACTACTTCTGATTGTCCTTTTTTTTTTTTTTTTTCCTCTTCTCTCTCTGGGTCCTGATGGAATTGAAATTCAGAGCCCTCTGATCATCTTTCCCTAATATTTCCCACCTCTGGCTGTATGGACCAAATTTTTTTATGTTAAGATTAAAAAAATTTTTTTATTATCTTTATTTATTTGAAAGAGATAAGCAGAATTGAGAAGGGAGGGAGAACTAGAGAAAGGGAAAGACAGAGAGACACCTGCAGGTGGGACCAGGGGCTCAAACCCTAGTCCTTGTGCATTATAACATGTGTGCATTATAACATGTGGCCCCTAGACCAAAATTCTGTATGGGGTGCAGAAGGTGGAAGGTCTGGCTTTTGCTTCCTGCTGGACATGGGTATTGCCAGGTGGATGCATACCCCCAGCCTTTTTCTATTTTTTTCTAGTGGGGTAGGGCTCTGGACAGGTGAGGTTGTCTGGGACTATGAAAAAATTATCTTTCTTGTTGCAGCTCTATATACTTGTGAAAAAAAATGAGTGTTGCACTTTGAAACATGACACTACTTGACATAAGTGTATTCTAATCTGCTGCCACCTGGTTACAGCTGAGGGGTGAGAGGCGTGATGTATACTGTGATTGTCCACATCCTTAGTCTGCTTTACCACTTTGAGCTGGAAAAAGACAGTTAGAGACCTCTGAACGGAGCTTGATAAGTAGCTAGATTATCTTGTTGACTGGTTAATAGCCAGTTGGTTGGTCTCCTTGACTGCCCAGACACACTTGGCTATCTTCCAGGTTTGCCTGACTGTTTGTCTTTCCCATGACAAAAAAAAAAAGGTGTCTCACTGCAAATAAATAAAATAAACTTTAGTAAAATATTAAAAAGAAAAAGAGACAAAGATAAAAGCTGTGTAAAGCAGCCTGCGGCCAGCCAGGCTGCTATTGGCTCCTTTGGCACCCCAAGTGGAATCTGTGTTTGGGGCTTCAGAAAGTCTCTACTGATCAAAATTCACCAATCAGCATTAGTCCATACACAGGCAGTGATTAATAAATACTGTCTGCATGAAAATGTGACTGATTGGCTCTAATCCCTAAATTTCTTCTTAATCACTCAATCTAGGTATTATTGCAACAGTTATAAAAACAGCTTCCTTTGGCATCTCTGCCTCTTGTCTACACAGTTTTGTTTTCTTCCATCACAATTATTCATTTGTTTGTTTATTATTGGAGACAGATTTAAATTGAGAGGGGAAGGGGAGATAGAGAGGCAAAGAGACAGAAAGACACCTGCAGCCCTGCTTCACCACTTGTGAAGCTTTCCTCCTGCAGTTGGAGACCAAGGGCCTGAACACTGAACAGGGGTCCTTGTTTCCTGTAATCTATGAATTTAATCAGGTGTGCCACCACCTGCCACCACCTGCCCCCTTTTGTTCATTTGTTTATTTATTTTTAAACATTAGGTTTGTGATACCTTTTTAAAATTTTTTTAAATATTTATTTTATTTTTTTTTTCCCTTTTGTTGCCCTTGTTGTTTTATTGTTGTAGTTATTATTGTTGTTGTTGGATAGGACAGAGAGAAATGGAGAGAGGGAGGGGAAGACAGAGAGGAGGAGAGAAAGATAGACACCTGCAGACCTGCTTCACCGCCTGTGAAGCGACTCCCCTGCAGGTGGGGAGCCGGGGTTCGAACCGGGATCCTTATGCCGGTCTTTGTGCTTTGCGCCACCTGCGCTTAGCCTGCTGCACTACAGCCTGACTCCCACTTTTTTTAATTTTTAATTTTTTTCCCTTTAGTTGCCCTTGTTGTTTATCATCGTTGTTATTGTTATTATTGTTGCTATTGCTGTCATTGTTGTTGGATAGGACAGAGAGAAATCGAGAGAAGAGGGGAAGACAGAGAGGGGGAGAGAAAGATAGACACCTGAAGATCTGCTTCACTGCCTGTGAATCGAACCCCCTGCAGGTGGGGAGCCAGGGGTTTATTTATTTTTTTTAACTAGAGCACTGCTCAGATCTGGCTTATGGTGATACAGTGTGTGTGTGGGGGGGGTAGGTTACCTGAGACTTGGGAGCCCAGGCATGAGTCTCTTTGCATAGCCATTATGCTATGCCCCCCTAAATTTATAACGTCTATTAAATTTCTCCATCTGTCAAATGGCTACCTACATTTCTGCCCCTTTTACTATCCAGAACTGTTTAAAAGTTCAAAGATGGCATTGGGATTCCACTGAATAGTCATCATAGGTGATCTGCAAATGTAGGTTATCAATCTATTTGAATGCTTTAAATTCATTGATAAGTGGAATGAAGAATGAAACTTCCAACAAACTGAAAAAATTTAAACTATCCCTTAAAATTTGGGGAATGTTATTCATGCTCCAAAACAGGGAGGTTGTCTCATACTGTAGCCCTGAATGACAAAAAGTTATCACTGTACAGTCAGTGCTCCATCACCTCTGCTTTTTGTGTGTAGACAGCTAACACGTTTATTTCTTTTCTTTTCTTTTTATTATTTATTTATTTATTTATTTATTTTCCCTCCAGGGTTATTGCTGGGCTCGGTGCCTGCACCATCAATCCACCGCTCCTGGAGGCCATTTTCCCCCCTTTTTGTTGCCCTTGTTGTTGTAGCCTCGTTGTGGTTATTATTATTGCCATTATTGATGTTGTTCGTTGTTGGATAGGACAGAGAGAAATGGAGAGAGGAGAGGAAGACAGAGAGGGGGAGAGAAAGATAGACATCCGCAGACTTGCTTCACCGCCTGTGAAGCGACTCCCCTGTAGGTGGGGAACCGGGATCCTTATGCGGGACCCTGCGCTTAGCACCACATGCGCTTAATCCACTGCGCCACTGCCCGACCCCCTATTTTTCTTACTAAAGTAATAACATATTTGTTGCTAAATCTCAAGTACTACATTCAACAAGTCATAATAATGTTGACTACAAATTAAGAGTCTAAAGCTTGTTCTTGAATGAATTCAATCAGGCTATCACAAACACAATTTGGGCTACTAAAAGAAGCCAGAGAACAAGAGGAAGCCCTTTCCCTAAATTATCAAGAGAGCTGAGTTACTAGCAATATTCTTTTGCCATGATACCAGGTCACTGTCTACATAGACAGCTATAAAGAGAGGGAAGGAGAACTCAGGGGATACCACGACTCTGTGGGATATATACAGGTCAAAGTATCTTTTTTGAAAAAAATATATATACATATATATTTGTTTATTTATTTTGGATAGAGACAGGAAGAAATTGAGAGGGAAGGGGTAGATAGAAAGGAAGAAAGACAGACACCTATAGCCCTGCTTCACCACTTATGGGCTTGAACCCAGGTTCTTATACACTGTAATGGCTGTGCTCAACAAAGTATCTTTTTTTTTAAAATTTATTTAAGAAAGGATTAATTAACAAAACCATAGGGTAGGAGGGGTACAACTCCACACAATTCCCACCACCCAATCTCCATAGCCCACCCCCTCCCCTCATAGCTTTCCCATTCTCTATCCCTCTGGGAGCATGGACCCAGGGTCATTGTGGGTTGCAGAAGGTAGAAGGTCTGGCTTCTGTAATTGCTTCCCCGCTGAACATGGGCGTTGACTGGTCGGTCCATACTCCCAGTCTGCCTCTCTCTTTCCCTAGTAGGGTGTGTCTCTGGGGAAGCTGAGCTCCAGGACACATTGGTGGGGTCTTCAGTCTAGGGAAGCCTGGCCGGCATCCTGATGGCATCTGGAACCTGGTGATTGAAAAGAGAGTTAACATACAAAACCAAACAAATTGTTGAGCAATCATGGACCCAAAGCTTGAAATAGTGGAGAGGAAGTGTTAGGGAGGTACTCACTGCAAACTCTAGTGTACTTCTGCTTTCAGGTATATATTTTGCACTAGTTTATGGATACGTGTGAACATAAGCTCTCTCTCACAGAAACTGGTGTATATCTAGGTTATGGGACTTTGTTAGAAAGTGAACCACCTGAGATGAAATTAGAGTGTACTATAAAAGGAAAGGTCTCACCCGAGTAATGAAGCTGAAGGGTTGTCATTCCAAACGTGAAGTCTCTGGACACAATCTGAGGTGAAGCATGTTGAGGTGGCAATCGTTGCGTTGATTAGGTTGTGATCGGCAGATGCAATATTATTTGGTATGGATTGGGAAAGGCATACGGGAAAGTGGGCCCTATCCAAGGGTTCCAGGACTGGGGGAAGTAGGGGCTCTATAGTGGAGATGTGAAGTTCCGGCTGTCTTAGGGTTCAAAAAGACAATCGATAGTTAATGTTATCATCACATTTTTTGGTAATTGGGTTAACTTTGAAAAGTCCTTTTGTTATGGTTTGTTGTACAGTATCCAGTATCTTGTATATAGCTGTGCTATTGGATGCTTCTAATCTACTTGGTCTAGGCTTTTGAGAGAGTCCGCATATCAAATACACAGCCTATATATTAAAAAGATTCAGTTTGTGTTTTGAAAAACTTTGAGACATACAATTGATTTTCTCCCTCTCATATGAATCAACTACTGATTTATATGTCTACATTTTGCTAGGAGTGTACATAAACACCATTCCCACCACCAAAAGACTGTGACCCATCCCTCCCACCCACTCCCACCCCCCACTGGCCCAGGAAGCTGAATGTCTACCCCTCACCACAGGGTTTTTACTTTGGTGCCCTACTTACAATTTGGTCAGGTCCTGCTTTTAGTTTCCCTTTCAGATCTTCGTACTCAATTTCTATTGATGAGTGGGATCATTCCATACTCATCTTTATCTTTCTGACTTAGTTCACTTAACATAATTCCTTCTAGCTCTGTCCAAGATGGGTCAGAGAAGGTGGGTTCATTGTTCTTGATAGCTGCATAGTATTCCATTGTGTATATATACCACAGCTTTCTCAGCCACTCATCTGTTGTTGGGCACCTGGGTTGCTTCCAGGTTTTAGCTATGATGAATTGTGCTGCTATGAACATAGGAGTACACACCTCTTTTTGGTTGGGTGTTATGGAGTCCTTGGGGTATAAGCCCAGGAGAGGAATTACTGGATCATCTGGAAGGTCCATGTCTAGCCTTCTGAGAGTTTTCCAGACTTCTCTCCACAGAGGCTGTACCAATTTACATTCCCACCAGCAAGGTAAAAGGGTTCCTCTGTCCCCACAACCTCTCCAGCATTTATTGCTGCTGTCCTTTTTGATGTATGCCATTCTTACAGGAGTGAGGTGGTATCTTAGTGTTGTCTTAATTTGCATTTCTCTGACAATCAGTGACCTAGAGCAGTTTTTCATATGTTTGTTAGCCTTTTGGATCTCCTCTGTAGTGAATGTTTTGTTCATATCCTCTGCCCATTTTTGGATGGGGTCATTTGCTTTTTTGGTGCTAAGTTTGCGGAGCTCTTTATATATTTTGGTGATTAGTTTCTTGTCTGATTTATGGCATGTGAATATCTTCTCCCATTCTATGAGGGGTCTCTCTGTTTGTTTAACAGTTTTTTTGGATGTGCAGAAGCTTTTCAATTTGATGTAGTCCAATTGGTTTGTTTCTGCTTTAGTCTTCCTTGCAATTGGGTTTGATTCATCAAAGATGTCCTTGAGGTGTATGTGGGAAAGTGTTTTACCAATGTTTTCCTCTAAGTATTTGATTGTTTCTGGTCTGACATCTAGGTCTTTGATCCATTTGGAGTTGATTTTTGTTTCTGGTGAGATAAAGTGGTTCAATTTCATTCTTCTGCATGTTACAACCCAGTTTTCCCAGCACCATTTATTGAAGAGAGCCTCCTTCTTCCATTTAATGCTTTGGGCCCCCTTATCAAACATTATATGTCCATAGGTGTGGGGATTTATTTCTGGGCTTTCAATTCTGTTCCACTGGTCTGTGTGCCTATTTTTGTTCCAGTACCATGCTGTTTTGATGATGATGGCTTTATAATATAGTTTAAGGTCTGGGAGTGTGATGCCTCCATTTCTGTTTTTTATCGTCAAGTTGTTTTTGGCAATTCTACGTGTTTTCAGGTTCCAGATAAATGATTGTAGTGTTTGTTCTATTCTCTTAAAGAAGCTTGGTGGAACTTTGATGGTTATTGCATTAAATCTGTATATGGCTCTGGGGAGAATATTCATTTGATGATATTTATCCTTCCAATAAATGAGCATGGACATCTTTCCATTTCTTGGTATCAGTTTCTATTTCCTTGAGTAGCGACTCATGGTTTTCTGCATACAAGTCTTTCACTTCTTTGGTCAACTTTATTCCTAGGTATTTAATTGATTTTGCTGAAACAGTAAATGGAAGTGATATCTGTATGTCTTCTTCTTCAGATTTAGTGTTTGCATAAAGAAATGCCACTGATTTTTGGACATTAATTTTGTAGCCTGATACCTTGCTATATTGCCTAATAACTTCCAGTAATTTTCTACTGGATTCTTTAGGTCTTTCTCTATATACTATCATATCATCTGCAAATAGTGAGAGCTTGGCTTCTTCCCTTCCAATCTGTATCCCTTTGATTTCTTTCTCTTGCCTGATTGCTATGGCAAGAACTTCCAATACTATGTTGAAGAGTAACGGTGACAGTGGACAGCCCTGTCTAGTCCCCGATCTGAGGGGGAATGCTTTCAGCTTCTGTCCATTGAGTATGATGTTGGCTGTAGGTTTGCTATATATAGACTCCACTATCTTGAGGAATTTCCCATCTATTCCCATTTTTTTGTAGAGTTTTGAGCATGAATGGGTGTTGGATTTTGTCAAAGGCTTTCTATGCATCTATTGAGATAATCATGTGGTTTTTGGCTTTGCTTTTATTGATGTGGTGAATGACATTGATTGACTTACAGATGTTGAACCAACGTTGCATTCCTGGGATGAATCCCACTTGGTCATGATGAACAATCTTTTTGATATGTTGCTGTATCCGGTTGTCCAAGATCTTGTTTAATATTTTGGCATCTATGTTCATCAGAGACATTGGTCTGTAGTTTTCCTTTTTTGTTCTGTCCCTATCAGCTTTTGGTATCAGGGTGATATTGGCTTCATAGAAGGTGGAAGGGAGTATTCCTGTTTCTTCAATCTTATGGAAAAGCTTAAGAAGTATGGGTACTGTTTTCTGAAAGTTTTGTAGAATTCGTTTGTGAAGCCATCTGGTCCACGACTTTTGTTATTGGGGAGATTCTTAATAACGGTTTCAATTTCTTTGTCTGTGATTAGTGTATTTAGATTTTGTAGTTCTTGGTTCAGATTTGGAAGGGCATATGCTTCTAGGAATTGTTCCATTTCTTCCAGATTCTCTAGCTTGGTGGCGTATAGTTCTTCATAGAAGTTTCGCAGGATTCTCTGGATTTCTGTGGTTTCAGTTGTGATATCTCCTCCATCGTTTACAATTCTATTAATTTGAGTCTTCTCTCTTTTTTGTTTGGTGAGTCTGGCTAGGGGTTTTTCAATTTCGTTTAATCTTTCAAAGAACCAACATTTGGCTTCATTGATCTTTTGTATGGTTCTTTTATTTTCGATGTCGTTTATTTCTGCTATAACTTTAGTGATTTCTGTCCTTCTGGTTGCTTTAGGGTTCCTTTGTTCCTCTTCGTCTAAGTTCTTGAGGTGTGCAGTAAGGTCCTTCATTTGAGCTTCTTCTTCGTGTTTAATATGTGATTGTATGGCTATAAGTTTCCCTCTCAGTACTGCTTTAGCTGTGTCCCAAATATTTTGATAGGTTGTGTCTTCATTTTCATTTGTTTCCAGGAACATTTGAATTTCCTGCTTCAGTGAGTCTCTGACCCAGTGGTTTTAAGGAGTATGTTGTTTGGTTTCCAAATTCTGTGACTTTTAATAATTTTCTGTTTGTTGTTAAATGTTAGTTTTACTTCACTGTGGTCTGAGAAGATACTTGGGATGATTTCAATGCTCTTGAATTTATTGATGCGGTCTTTGTGGCCTAACATGTGGTCTATCCTTGAGTATGTGTTATGTGGATTTGAAAAGAAGGTGTATTCCAGGTTTTTGGGGTGAAGGAGTCTGAAAATGTCCAAGAGGTCTAGTCTGTCAATCTCTTCATTCAATTCTCTTGTGTCTTTATTGGTTCTCTGCTTTGTCTGTGTTTATCTTGTTGTGACAGATGGGATTCTTGCAAGCAGCATATGGTTGGGTTATGTTTTCTGATGCATCCCCTCACTCTGTGCCTTTTGATGGGTGAGTTTAAGCCATTGACATTTATTGATATTATGGATTTAATGTATAGTAGTGCCATTGTTCAATTTTTTTTTGTTTGCTCTGATATATTGCAAGTATTATAGTGATGTTCTTGTTTATAAGAGGTCTTTTAGAACCTCTTTCAGGGCCGGCTTGGTGATGGTTACCTCCTTTAACTGTTGTTTGTCTAAGAAGGTTTTGATCCCTCCATCTAGTTTGAATGAAAGTCTAGCAGGATATATTATCCTTGGTTGAAACCCTTTTTCATTCAGGGCTCCATAGATATCTTGCCATTCCCTTCTGGCTTTTAGAGTTTGAGTGGAGAAGTCTGCAGATAATCTTATGGGTTTTCCCTTGTATGTGACTTTTTGTTTCTCTCCTGCAGCCTTTAGGATCCTTTCTTTATCCTTACTTCTTCTCATTGTGACTATGGTGTGTCTTGGTGTCTTCAGGTCTGGGTTGATTCTGTTTGGTACTCTCTGGGCCTCTTGAATCTTGATGTCCTTTCTGTTATTGAGGTCCGGGAAGTTTTCTTCTATTATTTCCTCTAGAATGTTTGCTTCCCCTTCCTCTCTTTCTTCCTCTGGCAGGCCAATTATACGAATGTTACTTCTTTTGAGATCACCCCATATGTCTCTGTTGTTGTTTTCAGTGTCTCTCAATCTCTTTTTAAGCTCTTTCACCTCTTTCTTCGTTTTCTCACACTCATCCTCTGTCTGACTAATTCTGTATTCTGCTTCGTTAGTCTGCTTTCCCTTGCCTCAGCTTCTTTCTTCATTACAGCTATTTCAGTTCTCTAATTGCCTCAAGATAATCAGTATTTTCCTTGGGGGTCTCAACTGTTGTTTCCCTAATACTGCTATTCCTTTCCTCCAATGTTGTTTTCATTTCTGTGATTCATAAGTTTATTATTGCTTGCATACTTTTCTTATCTATGGTTACTTCTGGCTGATTTGTAGTTTCTTCTGGGCTCTTGTCTTCATTCATTGGAGTAGCAGTTTTATTTGTTTTTGATCTACCCATTTTTTT
This sequence comes from Erinaceus europaeus, assembly GCF_950295315.1. Lineage (NCBI taxonomy): Eukaryota > Metazoa > Chordata > Mammalia > Eulipotyphla > Erinaceidae > Erinaceus > Erinaceus europaeus. The sequence goes on along the minus strand of NC_080164.1, from coordinate 98,072,275 downwards.
AATTTATGTGTTTCCTTTTTTTATGCTCTGTTGTTACTCAGTTGTTGTGTCTTGAGTACAAGTAACACTGTACTAAATACCTTTATGACAATTGCACTCACCAACCTCAGGAATTACAGTAGCAACTGAAGCAAGTATTGAAGCAGTTTAATCGTTACCAGTTAGCCAAACAATTTCTCCAGTCTGTGAATAAATAGTAACCAAATCCCAGTGTAGAAGAAAGAGAAAAGAAAGAAAGGATGCAAGAATAGTCAGTTATGCAAATTTACTATCCACTGTATATTCTAGGGGTAACAAGAGGGGAAAGGGAACTAGAGCAGAGATACACACATAGAGAGTCCACTCTGAGTCAGATTTCTTCCCCAAAATAATACACAAATTCAGAAAGGCAGAGAAGAAGGAAGAAGTGTATGACAAGATTAAAAAAAAAAAAGAGGCAAGAGAGAGAAAAGGGAACAGATAAGAAAAAGATTTGTAATTAAAGAGCAGTGAAAGGAAATTCCCAAATGTGTATCAGTGAATTCAAAAAAGCTCACTGTTTGTTGGTGTGGGGGATGGGGGCTGTGGCTTTGGAAGCTGTAGGATTAAGGAAGAAAGGATGACAATAATGAGAAAAAGAAAAAAATAAAGAGAGAGAGAAAAAAGAAAAACATAAGAAAAATAACAGTCATAAAAGGGCAGTGAAAGGAAAGGGTTTTTTATGTATTTATTTTTAATTATTTAATTAGATATGTGGGGTGAGGTGGGGGGGGTTGGCTACTTAGAAAGAAAAATGGCCAGAGGTTTCAGAAGGGTATAGACTTAGAATTAATGATACTCCCTGGTGGGACAGGAATTTGGTAAAGAAAAGGAGCTCCTAGCAGGACTGGTTATGGGGGGGGGGCGGGGAAGGAGGTATGCTTAGAAATTAAAAGGAAGAAAAAAAATTTTTTCCCCTTTTTTCCTACTCTAATTCTTAACCCAAATTAAGTTATAGTCACGTCCTTGGTGTCACCACTAGGACCCCTTATTGGCTGGCCTACTAAAAGCAGAATATCCTACCATTTCCAGGAGATGTGGTCAGAGCTCAGCCACTAGCAGCTTCTCAGTCCGCCATCTTCCGCTGAAGTCGGTCTCTCTCTTTATAACCAGAGTACCACTCACATCTAGTTTATGGTGGTGCAGGGGACTCAGCCTTGGACTCTAGGGCCTCATGAGAATTTCTTTGTGTAGCCATTATGCTATCTACCTCCACTATGATCTCTTTCAATCTCTCTTATTCTCTCTCTCTCTTTCTCTCTCTTGCCATCTAAAAACACGGAAATCACAAAGTACTAGTTTCAGTACTTTGGGGGGAGAAAAAAGTAGAATTTATTTAGAATTGTATAAAGCAATGCCTCAAATCCATTTTAATTGGGAAACCAAAGGCATGATATTCTAGAGAGCCAGCAAGTGAGAACATCTGCAGAGTTCTGGGCAAAGCAAGGAAATTCTACAGTTTCTTTCCTAATCATATTTCTTAATGTTGGCTGCAATCAAGACTGGATTGCATAGTGTTGAGAAAAAACTGTACTATAGGATATCACTATGCATAGCATGTTACTTATTATACTGAGTTACTATACTTACTATACTAAGTACATTTCTCCTATCATATGTGAGTACATATGTTAGTTATCAAACTCAGGCAAAGATTAATAAAGTCCTGGCTTCTAGGAACATACCCAAAATAGACATTCTAGCCAATTACCAACCGAGAGTCCCTTCTCTCATTGGTTCTATTCCTACTCTTGAGTTCATATTTATTAAACAGTTTGTCTTGCTTTGTATCATATCAATAGAGAAAGGAGAGGGAGAGAGAAAGAGAGACAACTGCAGACCTGCTTCACTGCTCATGAAGCTTCTGTGCTGCAGGTGGAGATGTGGGCATGATAATGTGTGCACTCAAGTGGGTGTACCACTGCCCCCACCCTCATTGAGTCTTTGAAATACTCTAGAGGACTAGGCAAAGCAGTGCACTATGCAACTGAGCTATTTTCTCAGCCTTTCTAGATGGATAAAGTTACCAGAAGAGCAGATATAAGACAAATGATGAAAGAGGAAGTTGGGATGGGAAGGCCTTGGGAGATGTTATAGCTTCAGAACAAAAGACAGGCAAAGAGGTATCTAAGACAGCTAGTGAAACTCTAATGAAATATCAACAATATACATTTATGTTTCACAGTTCTGGAGGCTAAGAAGACCACTGTGACACTCAGTTCACTTTTTGATGAAGTCCTTCTTCTTCTTCTTCTCCTTCTCTTCCTCCTCCTCCTCCTTCTTCTTCCCCTTCCCCTCCTCCTTCTTTTCCTTCTCCTTCTTTCTTCTTCTCCTTCCTCTTTCTTCTTCTTCTCCTTCTCCCTCTTCTTCCTTCTTCTTCCTTCTCCTCCTCCTCCTCCTCCTTTTTTTTAGAATAACACTAAGGGAGGTCAGGTGGTGGTGCACCTTGTTAAACCCACACATGGACCCAGGTTCAAGCCCCTGATCCCCACCTGCAGGGAGAAAGCTTCACAAGTAGTGAAGCAAAGCTGCAGTTATCTATCTATCTATCTATCTATCTATCTATCTATCTATCTATGTTCACCAGAGCAAAGTTCAACTCTAGCTGATGGTGGCATGGGGGATTGAACCTAGGATTTTGGAGCCTCAAGAATGAGATATTCTTTGCATAACTATTATGCTATTTACCCCTGCCCTCTCCTTCCCTCACTACCTCCCCCTCCCTGTTCAATTTCTCTCTGTATTTATCCAATAATAAATAAATTTAAAGAAATAAAAAATAGAATAACACCAAGTATTCTTTAATATTTTTTAAGTTTATGCTGGGCTAGCTTCGTGGGCGGGAGAGAGATGACCAGGAACTCATGGCTGAGTGGGAATGCAATGCCATGCTGGCTTTATTGATCTGCATTTATATCTTCTGAAGCGGAACTGGTAGGTCGGAAAAGGATATACGTCGGAGAGTGGATGGAGAGAAGGGAAAGAGCACAAACATAGCAAGCTTCCATCTAACCAGTGGGGATTAAACCAATGCCCTGCAGGCAGGGTGGGTCTCAAGCAAAACAGTGATTATGTAAATAGACCACAGCATCAAGCAATGCAAGGGAACCTGGCATGATGACCAACACGGATAGAAACAGAAGCAGAATTAGCCAAAGGAGAAATGATGACCAACAAGTTTAATTTTTAAAATTATCTCTATTGAATAGAGACAACAGAAATTGAGAGGGAAGGGGGAACATAGAGAAGGAAAGAGAAAGAGAGAGACCTATAACACTGCTTCACTGTTTGAAAGGCCTTCCCCATGCAGGTGGGGACTGGGGGCTTTAACTCGAATCCTTGTACATTGTAACAACCAGGTATGCCACCACCCAATCCAGGTCTTCTTTCTGGCATACAGATGTCCTACTCTCCATAGTTTCCTCACAAGGCAGAGAGAGAGAGAGAGAGAGACTGAGAGAGAGACCTGCACTCCAGTGTCTCTAATAAGGACAATGATTCTATCAAAAAGGCCCTATATTCAAGACCTTATATAAATCTAATCACCCTAAATCACTACCTCTCCAAATATCAGGGTGGTGGCACACCTGCTTGAGCTCACATGTTACAATACACAAGGACCTGGATTCAAGCCCACAGTCTCCACCTGCAGAGGGAAAGCTTCACAGTGGTGAGGTACTATAGGTGTCTCTCTGTCTCTCTCCCTATCTCCCCTCCTCCCTATATTTTTCTCTGTCTCTATCCAATAAAATAAAATAATTAAAAAATTTGATGAATTTTTTTCTTTTTCTTTTTGCTTCCAGGATTATTGCTGGGGTTAGGTGACTGCATCACGAATCCACTGCTCCTGGAGGCCATTAGCCCCATTTTGTTGCCCTTGTTGTTACCCTTGTTGTCATCATTATTATTATTGTTGTCATTGCTGCTGTTGTTGTTGGACAGGACAGAGAGAAATTGAGAGAGGAGGGGATACAGAGAGGGGGAGAGAAAGACAGACATCTGCAATCCTGCTTCACCACCTGTGAAGCAACCCCCCTGCAAGTAGGGAGATGGGGGCTTGAACCAGGATCTTTGCACCGGTCTTTGTGCTTTGCACCATGTGTGCTTAACCCACTGCACTACCACCAAACTCCCAAATTTGATGAATTTATGGTGGCACACACATTCTGTTCATAACAAGAAGTGAGAGACCAGACTAAATATTCTGAGGAGAAGCAATAACCTGGGAGCCAGCATAGGCTTCACGTCCACTTTAAGAGACCAGGACAGCAGTCACAAACTCCTGACCACAGCACATGTGTCATGTGCTTAGTCATAAGCAATGAAGGCCAGCCACACTGACAAGGACATAAATGTGTGACATTAGTCTGGACTTGGAGCTGAATGCATGAGTGAGCAGACTGAAGTCAGAGACATCAGACAGGAGGTGGAATTTCCCCCAATAGTCACACTGATGAAAGAGCTGTCTTTAGTAATAGTCATGGTGCTAGGAGCATGGGTTGGGAGGACAGAGGTTTGGCTTCATTGGGCACAGAGATTCTCAGCCCCAGGGGCCATGTGGTGGTGTATTTGGTTAATCACATACATTACAGTGCTCAAAGACCTGGGTTCAAGATCCTGGCCCCCACCTGAAGGGGGAAAGCTTCTATCTCCCTCTCTGTCTCCCTCCCCCCTCTTAATTTATCTGTCTCTATCCAGTAATAAATAAATAAAATTTAAAAAATAAGAGAGAGAGAGAGAGAGAGAGAGAGAGAGGAGAGAGATATTCAACTCCCTTGACCCAAGACTTTCCATGTTGGTTTCTCTGGGATCAGGGCACCATTAGTGATCATTAAGTGAATGACTCATGTCCTTGGGAAAATCAGCATCAATTTGTTTGCTAGATTTCTGTTCTCTCTAATTATTTGGGCTTGGTCAGGGCTTATCAAAGATGAATGATTCATATTGATTCAACATTTTGGAAAAAGGCTTTGTATTAAGTATTAGTTCTCATGATTTGTGGAAGATGTATTATCTTACTTGCAAAAGTTAAGAAATTATTGCCTTTTGGTCCCTAAGACTAGGGTAGTAGTAGGGGTGAGGAGGCATACAGACATGTTGGTGAAAGGGAACAGCTCTGTAGTGTTATAAAAATAAATAGTTTATAGTTACACTTGATGAATGAGTCCAAAGATCAAATGTACACTATGATGAATATATTTGCAATACTGTATCAATTCTGGGTATTTGCTGAAGAGTCAATTTCAGATGCACTCACCACACACACACAGCAATTATAAAGAAACACGCTTATTAGTTTAACTGAAGTAATAATTTATATATATATATATATATACATATATATATATCAAGCCATCATGTTTACACTTTTTGTATATGGTTTTCATTTAACATGTACTAAAAATAGATAAGTAAGCCCAAGAAAATTTCTTTTTTCCTTTTTTTATTAATTTGTATTATCTTTGTTTATTGGATAGAGAAAGCCAGAAATCAAGAGAGACAGGGGCTACAGAGAGGGAAAGAGACAGATAGACACCTGCAGCCCTGCTTCACCCCTTGCAAAGCTTTCCCCCTGCAGGTGGGGACTGGGAACTCGAACCTGGGTCCTTGCACACTGTAATGTGTGTGCTTAACCAGGTGTGCCACCACCCAGCCCCCCAATTTATCTTAAATAAAATTTTAAAAAATAATCCTTTCTTAAATTAAAAAAAATAAAAAAATAATAATAATCTTATTGGCAGAATTCTTTTCCACCTAAATTTTAAAGGCATCTTCAGTGTTATGAATCCAATTACAAAGAAGACTAAAGCAAAAATAGACCAATGGAACTACATCAAGTTTAAAAGCTTGTGCACAGCAACAAAAACCACCACCTAAAGGGACCCCTTACAGAATGGAAGATTTTTACATGCCATACATCAGACAAGAGTTTAATAACCAAAATATATAAAAAGCTTACCAAACTCAGCAACAAGAAAAGAAATGACCCCATCCAAAAATGGGGAGAGGATATCAACAGAATGCTCATCACAGAAGAGAGGCCAATAAACATGAAAAAATGCTCAAAGTCATTGATTGTCAGAGAAATGGAAATAAAGACAACAATGAGATAACACTTCACTCCTGTGAGAATATCATACAACAGAAAAGATAGCAGCAACAAATGCCGGAGAGGTTGTAGGGAAAAAAGGACCCTCCTGCACTGCTGGTGGGAATGTAAATTACTCCAACCCCTGTGGAGAGCAGTCTGGAGAATTCTCAGAAGGCTAGAAATGGTCCTACCCTATAACCCTGTCATTCCTCTCCTGGGGATATATTCCAAAGAACCAAACACACCCATCCAAAAAGATTTGTGTATACCTATGTTCATAGCAGCACAATTTGTAATAGCCAAAATCTAGAAGCAACCCAGGTGTCCAACAACAGATGAGTGGCTGAGTCATTTATGGTATATATAGACAATGGAATACTACTCAGCTATTAAAAATGAATTCACCTTAAAAAATTTATTCATTAGACAGATACAGCCAGAAATCAAGAGGGGACAGGGTTGTAGAAAGGGAGAGCGAAAAACACCTGCAGCCGTTTCACCACTTGTGAAGCTTTCCCTCTGCAAGTGGGGACTGGGGCCACAAACTTGGATCCTTGAGAAGTCAACCAGGTGCGCCACCACCTGGCCCCTAAATTCACTGTTTTTACCTCATCTTGGATGGAGCTTGAACAAATCATGTTAATTGAGATAAGCAGAAAGAGAAGGAAGAATATGGGATGATCTCACTCACAGACAGAAGTTGAAAAATAAGAACAGAAGGGAAGACACAAAGCAGAACTTGGACTGGGCCTGGTGTATTGCACCAAATAAAAGACTGAGGTGGTGGGGAGGGTTCAGGTCCTGGAACATGATGGCAGAGGAGGACTTAGTGGGGGTGAATGGAAATGTGGAAAACTGAGAAATGTTGCATATGTGCAAACTATTGTATTTTACTGTTGAACTATAAGCCATTAATCCCCCAATAAAGAACTTAAAAATCATCATCCTAATTCAATATCTCCTTTGGCAGTACATAGATTTGATCACAAGAGAATGATGAGATAACAGAATATCCTGCTACAAAACCCTCAAAGAGAAGACTGTGACCTACAGAGTATGCACAATTCCAGATTCTGAAGGGCAATCAATCAGACAGCTCTGAGGATCTAACAGCTATAAGCCAAGAGATGAACACCAAGATATGTGAAAACAATCAGCTCAAAGACTCTGAAATCATTACACACAGTTCAAATTATGTAAAGCTTCTACCACTCCTATTTCTTAAAAAAAAAATACTAGTGATTTATAATGATTAACAAAATTGTAAGATAACAGGTACAATTTCATACAGTTCCCACCACCAGAGTTCTGTGTCTCATCCCCTTCCTTGGAAACTTACCTATTCTTTATCCCTCTGGGAGTATGGACCAAAATTCTTTTGGGGGTGCAGAAGATGGAAGGTCTGGCTTTTGTAATTGCTTCTTAGCTGGACATGGGCATTGGCAGATAGATCCATACCCCTAGCCTGTTTCTATCTTTCCTTAGTGGGGCAGGGCTCTGGACAATTGTGGATCTGGGACACATTGGTGAGGTGGTCGGCTCAGAGAGGTCCTACTAGTAGTGTCTGAAACTTGGTGGCTGAAAGGCGATGAGATATAAAGCAAGGGGAGTTGGGCAGTAGCGCAGGGGGTTAAGCACAGGTGACACAAAGTGCAAGGATCGGCCATAAGGATTCTGGTTCGATCCCCTGGCTCCCCACCTGCAGGGAAGTCACTTCACAAGCGGTGAAGCAGGTCTGCAGATGTCTGCCTTTCTCTCCCCCTATCTGTCTTCCCCTCTGCTCTCCATTTCTCTCTGTCCTATCCAACAATGACGACATCAATAACAACAACAATAATAACTACAACAATAAAACAAGGGCAACAGAAAGGGAATAAATAAATATTTAAAATATATATATATATAAAGCAGGAAAAAATATTTAATAAAGAATAACCCAAAGGTAGGAATAGAGCAAATGAAATCAGGGATCTTCGTGTACCACTCCTATGTCTACCCTTCTTGACATCTCGCTTTACCTCTTGTTTCATAGAGAAAAACAGAAGAAGTCAGATCCCAAATCTACCAAGTTATCTAATACACTTCTGTTAAATCCTTTCACATATTGTAGTTAGAGAATGTTTCAGACAATAAAAACAATATATAACCCATTTAGAAGTTCAGAAAATTAGGATAGTAACATGTTTCTATGAGTAGACACAACTATCATTAACAAGTGCACTGTTGAATCTCCACAATTAACTGTGCCTGTAGTGAGCAGCTATATCCATTCAGATGGGGTGGATACTATAACATTTCACAGGAACCTCAATCAGGACCTGAAATGAAGAAAACTGCTTGTTCTGAACCTCTATAATATGCTTTCCAGCGGCCTCTCATGGGGCCATTTGCTATATCTAGAATGTTTTTTTTTTAATTTTTATTTATAAAAAGGAAACACTGACAAAAAACATAGGATAAAAGGGGTACAACTCCACACAATTCCCACCACCAGAACTCCATATCCCATCCTCTACCCTGATAGATTTCCTATTCTTTATCCCTCTGGGAGTTTGGACCCAAGGTCATTATGGAGTGCAGAAGGTGGAAGGTCTGGCTTCTGTAATTGCTTCCCCGCTGAATATGGGCATTGGCAGGTCGATCCATACTCCCAGCCTGTTTCTCTCTTTCCCTAGTGGGGCAGGGTTCTGAGGAATCAGGGCTCCAGGACATATTGGTGGGGTTGTCTAGGGAAGTCCAGTTGGCATAATGTTAGCATCTGGAGCCTGGTGGCTGAAAAAAGAGTTAACATATACAGCCAAACAAATTGTTGATTAATCGTGAAACTAAAGGCTGAAATAATTCATAAGAAGAGTTGGGGAGTTTCCATTTTGTAGATATTTAGTAGTCCTATTTTAGTTATATTGCAAAGAGCCCATGACTATACTAGTTTTTTTTTTAATTTTTTTCCTGAGCCTGAGATCTGATATGCAAGTGGATCCAAGTTATTGTCTGGGAAGATAATGTCATGGCTGGGAAAAGGACCAGAAAGCTGGATCAGGGAGGAGAGTAGCTCCAAAATATGAGAAAGGTATCTAAATATTGTTGACTGTAAACCCCATTGATTTGATGTAATCTGGCGCCCACATTCAGCTTAGGAGCCTGTGTGATCTCTGCATCTCTGTAGATCTGAGCTCACATTCTGTGGTCATGAGTAGGAACATTCCAAGATGCTCCAATATCAGGACCCATCTTCCTCAAGTGGAACATAGAGTATGTTGTCCAGCCTCCCTTTGGACAACATTCTCTACCATTGTTGATCCATGTTGAAGGCAAGGTCTTATGGGGGCCCACCAAGGGATCTATTGGGTTGTTCCTGATAGAGATGACCAGTAACAATAGAGAGGGATCTATTTGAGGTCTAGGCCTGTCATGTGTGTTTGGGAACCTCAGGACTCCCTGACTAGGGCCCCAGCTGATGGGGTGGCCTGATAGTGACTAAAGAGTCATAGTTAAAGTATGCCAGTCTCTTGCCCTTATTCAGCTTTTGCAGTCCTTGCTTTGATAAGGTTAGCTCTGGAGTGAGTGAGGGAAGTATAATAGGAAGTAGGTGAGGAGTATATCTAAGTCTATGTAGACACTATTTCATTTGTGAACTTTATGGTGTCTTTTTAGGTCTTTCTACTTGCTTCCTGAATATACTGACTCACTGTAGACTATTGTGTACTTTTGCTTTCAGGTATATATTTTGCCCTAATTTATGGATACATGTAAACATATGCCCTATCTCATGAGACCTGGTCTATATCTAGGTTTTGGGGCTTTGTTAGGAAGTTAACCACCTGAAATGGAATTAGAGAATCCTATGAAAGGAAAGGTCTCACCTGAGTAGTGAGGCTGGAGCGTTGACATTCCATGCATGACATCTCTGGAAACAGTCTGAAGTATGCTGAGGTGGCACTCATTGTGTTGATTAGGTTGGCATTAGCAGATGCAATATCATTTGGTATGAACTGAGTGAAGTATGCAGGAAAGTGAGCCACACCCTAGCGGTTCCAGGACTGGGGGAAATATAGGCTCTATAGAGGAAGCGGGAAGTTCCTGCTGTCTTAGGGATTAAGAAGGCAGTAGTCAGTTACTGCTGTAATCAAATAATTTGGCAATTGAGTTAACTCTGAAAATCCCATAGTTAGGATTTGCTGTATCACACACAACATCACCATAATTTATGTCCTTTGATATTATTTGTATACAGCTGTGTCTTGTAGAGTAACGCCACCGGTTGCTTTTGTTCTCCCTGGTCTAAGCTTTTCTGTAATGTTTTATCCACCTTTTTCATAAAGATGTAGGACAGAGTAGGAACCAGTCCTATTCCCTGCTATGATACTATCAGGGTTTTCAACCTTATATCTTTGGCACCAACACTGGACACTACCTGCTTTAGACTTTTAGTCTAGTCTTTCAGAGATGCCAGGCCTCCTATTAAATAGGCCAGTGCTTATTTAGGATATTCTGACAGAAAGAGAGAGAGTGAGAGAGAGAGAGAGAGAGAGAGAACGAGAACACTGTAGGGGGGATGGAGGTGGCAAGCCTGGTTACAATGCACATGGACCAGACTTTAAGCAGTTCCCCTAAGGTTGTAGACATGGGCCAACTATCATTTCTACAACTGTCTACATTTATACATAATTGCCCCCTTTTTCTTCCAGGTTCCATCCTCTCTTCCCCTCTGAGGTCCTAGTGGAGCTGGAGTTCACAACTCTCCATAACTTCTACTGGGAGTATGGATCAAGGTAGGTTTCTTTTTAAAATAAATATTTATTTATTCCCTTTTGTTGCCCTTGTTATTTTATTGTTGTAGTTATTATTGTTGTTGGATAGGACAGAGAGAAATGGAGAGAGACAGAGAGGGGGAGAGAAAGATAGACACTTACAGTCCTGCTTCACCTCTTGTGAAGAGAGTCCCCTGCAGGTGGAGTGCTGGGCCTTGAACTGGTATTCTTTAGCTGGTCTTTGTGCTTTGTGCCACCTGCACTTAACCAGCTGCGCTGCCGCAGGACTCCCTTAAGGTAGGTTTTATAGTAACCTCCTGAGTCTTAAGCCTCCTGACCAAAACAAAAATCCCTGCAGAAGGAGTGGCCTGCAGTTACTAGGGGAAGAATCAAAAAGCCACTGGTCGAGCTGCCAGCATCACCTTGTGGCCAGGTTGCCTGTAGCGCTCACTTCCCAGTGCCCAGAAGTACAGGGGTGGAGGGGGGGGGGGGCTGTCTCGAGCCTCTCCACCAACCAAAAGCTGAGGAAATAGTCCAGACACTATGATTGGCTCCGTTGCCTGGACGAGAGCTGCGATTGGCCCAGGCTTCGCGGAGGCGCCTGCTCCGCAGAGGCACGGTGCTGGATTCCTAGAGACCCTAGGGCTGCTTGGAGACCGGGACAACATTCCCAGTGTAGCCGGCCCTCTGCACCGGACCGAGCCTCGCTGTGTCTGCAGAACCTCCGGGCGCCACTCTAGCCCAGCTGAGTGAGTCTTGCGGAAACCAGCCTTATGCAGACTTCCAGGCCAGGCAGTCAACATTGTCTTCCTGGCTACAGAAGTGGGGTGGGTGGGTAGATAGCATAATGATTATGCAAAGAGACCATCATGCCTGAGACCCCGAAGCCTCAGGTCCAGTCCCCTGCACCACCATAAACCAGAGTTCAGCAGTGCTCTGGTTAAAAAAAAAAAATTTTTTTTTAAAGAAATTTAATCAGAAGGAAAGGCTCAAAAAGTGATGAAAGTGTCCGGCAGGGCTTTTCATGACTCCCTCCACCCCTAGAAACAACCATAGCAACTAGTACAAGTTGTCCCGCTAAGTGGTAGGACCTGGGTCTCTGCTCTTCCTTCCAGTATCCATTAGTCACTTGTGCTCTGTGAAATGTACGCTGAATTTTGAAGATGTAGTAACAAGAAAAACAAAAAAGAAAAGAAATTTAGCACAATAAATTTCATGCTGATGAGATGCTGAAATGATAGTATCTTAGATATATATTTTTAAATTTTTTATATTTATTTATTTTCCCTTTTGTTGCCCTTGTTTTTTAATTGTTGTTGTAATTATTATTGTTGTTATTGATGTCGTTGTTGTTAGATAGTACAGAGAGAAATGGAGAGAGGAGGGGAAGACAGAGAGAGGGAGAGATAGATAGACACCTGCAGACCTGCTTCACCGCCTCTGAAGTGACTCCTTTGCAGGTGGGGAGCCGGAGGCTAAAACCGGGATCCTAATGCCGGTCCTTGCGCTTTGCGCAATGTGCGCTTAACCCACAGCGCTACCACCCGACTCTCAGTATCTTAGATATTTTAAATGAAGCACGTTTATTAAGGCGATTCTTAACCTTCTAAGAATATTAAAATATAGGGCGGGGGTGACAGCATAATGGTTATGCAAACAGACTCTCATGCCTGAGGCTCTTAAGTCCCAGGTTCAATCCCCTGCACCACCATAAGCCAGAGCTGAACAGTGCTCTGGTGTTTCTATGTCTCTCTCTCTCTCTCTCTCTGCATCTCTCTCAAAAATAAAATTAATAAAATTTTTTTTAAAAAAAACCTTCCTCCCCAAGTGTCCTGGAGCTTCTAAGTCTCATCTTTACACCTGCAAATAATGAACTTGTTTGCATAGGAACATGGAATGAACTTGCTTAGCCACTGAGACCCAGGAAACGCTTAAAAAGAGGTTTTTTTTTTAAAAAAAGAATATTAAAATATAAATAATTGGATAGAGACAGAAATCAAGAAGTGAGGGGAAGATAGAAAGGAAGAGAGACAGAGACACCTGCAGCCCTGTTTCACCACTCCTGAAGCTTTTCCCCTGCAGGTGGGGACCGTTGGCTTGAACCTGGGTTCTTGAGCACTGTAATGTGTGCGCTTAACCAGGTGCACCACCACCCGGCCCTTAACATTTTTTCTTTTGTGCCATGCATGTAGTTAAATGTGCAGGTGACATTCGCATTGCATTTTGATAGGCCTGTGCAGGTAGCCTATGTAAAAAAAACATAGGTCTGCTGATAACCTGACTCAAAATAAAAGTGCTTTGTTACTGTTTGGAAGGGGAGTTTCTCCTCCCAAAGCCTGAGTGTTATGAGTGGTGAGTGACAAAAGATGCATTTCTAGCTGTAGAATCTTGCTAACCAAAAAGTGTGCACCAAAATCTGTAATTTAACTCGCTCTTCAAAGGCACCTCATGCCCCTGCAAGTTCCAGACACATTTAAAATTTTTAATAATTATTATTATTTAAAAATTGTACTTAAAAACATTAAATGATTATTTGTATTTTGGTTAATAATGTTTAAAATATTGCTGATTAGTATTTAATACTAAAATTATTATACTTAATATTGATTTACAAAATCACAATATAATAGGGATATAATTTCATATGGTTCAGACCACCAGAGTTCTATGTCCAGTTTCCTCCATTGGAAACAGTAGCAGTTTTCCCAAGATCACCAATATGGACTGATTTTATACTTACCTATCACACACATTTTTTTTTTTTTTTTTTTAGGATTTGTCTCTGACTCACACCCCCACTCCCTTGTTTAGTTTCTCTGTAATTTCCTAGGCTGTATTTTTTAGATTGTCTGTGTTAGAAACACCAGCATTTTGATCAAGTTTCTCAGGGAGTATTTTTCTTACTCAAGTATGAGAAAGATTGGTAGCAACACTGTTGGATTTTCTTCAGCCTTCCAGAAATAGAGCAGTGTGGTCTCTAAATCAGTGAGAGTGGAAATCAATAACAGCAGCAGTGCTATCAGGGCTTCTTCTAGGCTAGGCGTAGTTCCTTTTTTTTTTTTTTTTATTAGTGGTTTAATATTGATTTAGAAAATTACATGTCAACAGAGGTATAAACCCACTCCATTCCCACCACAGCATTCTGAATCTTCAGTCTCCCCACTGCAAGCCACTGCAATTCCCCTAAGGTTGTAGACATGGGCCAACTATCATCTCTACAACTGTCTGTCTACATTTCTACATAATTGACCCCTTTTTCTTCCTGATCCAATCCTCTCTTCACCTCCAAGCCACTCATGACAACATTGTTACCTCCATATGTACCTCTCCTTTCCCTTCTCTCTCTCTGGGTGCTGATGGAGCTGGAGTTCAGAGCCCTCTTATCTTCATCCTATCACTTCTCCCCCACTAGGAGTATGGACCAAAATTTTGTTGGGAGTGCAGAAGGTAGGAATTCTGGCGTTTGTAATTGCTTCCCCACTGAATGTGGGTGTTGGCATGTTGATTCATACCTTCAACCTGTTTCTATCTTAGCTCATTCAGCCAGAGCTATGGAGAGGTGAGGTTCCAGGACACACTGGTGAGGTTGTCTGCCCAGAGAAGTCAGGATAGAATCATGGTAGCATCTGCAACTTGGTGTTTGGAAGGTGGTAGGACAAAAGCTGAGACAAAATGGTTAATGAACAGGAACCAAAAAATAGGAATAGAGTAGATGAGATTAGGGATCTTAGGGTAGAAGAAAGCTAGAAAATCCATTTTTAGGCATGTTCCTGGGGGCACACAACTATTGTAGTTTTGTTTGAGTTTGATAGTTAGCTTGAAGATGGATAAAAATATTGTCTAAGAAAATGGTGTCAGAGAAAAGGGCAGAAAGTTGGATTAGGGCAGTGCGTAGCTCCCATTCTTGAAAAAAAAAAAAATGGATATAATTAACTATGTACCTCCATCCACATGACCCAAGGCATGCATATGTATGTATATATATATTTATGTATATTTATCACCAGAGCCTGTGTAACCTCCGAGTCCTTATTGGTCTGAGCTCGCAGCTCTTGGTCACATCTGAGAACACTACAGGCTGCACTCCTTTCAGGACCAGTCTTCCTCAAGTGGCAGGGCAGGATACCCTAATCTCAGAGACTGCGGCTATTCCTACTGCTTTATGGTGAGGGCAAGGTCCTGGGAGGGACCAGGCATAGTTCCTAATATTCATTTTGCTGGTTTTCTTTGGGAAGAGTACTTCAATGGGTTTTCTCTGGTAATGAATAAATAGGTTTTTTTGTTTGTTTGTTTTGTATTTCTAAAGTCCCTTCTATCAGTCCTACATTAACATTCCTCTTTACCTACTTTTCATTTTTCTTCTCCTGACTGTACCCTCTAGGAGTGAAAATGGCTTCTAACACCCACAGAGATGATGAATTGGAAGACTCAGTGCCTCTGAGATTGAGCAGTAAAAAATCAAGGGGAAGGCTGAGTTTTGCAACACCCACTGAAGAGTCTGATACTCAGATCTTGGATTTTAGGCACACTACCAAAGCTCAGGAAAAGACAAGAAAAAGACAACAAGCTGTAAAACTAGAGCCTCTGGTAAGTTTGAAAGCCAGCATTCTATCTAGGCAAATTTGACTCACAGGAAGTTTGTACAATTTCTTTGGGGGATAATAGTCATTTCCAGTTTCTAGTTAACAACAACTGTAACAGCAACAAGATAAGGCCTGAAAGTTAAGACATATTTATTATACATATGTTTATATCTTAAATAACATAAATCTATCATGTACTTATGACAAAGCAGATGCTCAACCCAGTAAGCTATTCTTTTAGCCCCACTCCTACTTTTTTTTTTCTTTTAAGATTTTATTTATGTATTAATGAAAAAGATAGGAGGAGAGAAGGAAAGAGCCAGGCATTACTCTGGTACATGTGCTGCTGGGGTTTGAACTCGGGACCTCATGCCTGAGAGTCCTAATGCACCATCCACTGCACCATCTCCTGGGTCACCACTCCTACTTTTCTATTACATTTTTTTTCTTATCTCTAATTCTCCAATTTCTGACCCCATTCTATGATAGCTAGTGAGAAAACAGCCAGAAGATAATGTTAACAACAACCTGTAAACCCTTTATGCCTTTTTCCATGCTTAGTCAATTTGATTAAAAAGGATGCACACACAAAAATACATTCTTAATCCCCACGAGTGGTGAAGCAGGGCTGCAGATCTCTCTCTCTCTCTCTCTTCCCTTCTCCTCCTCCCCTCTCAGTTTCTCTCGTCTCTATTCAATAATAACAATTTTAAAAAATTGAACCATGTTAAGTAGTCATTGCCATCTTTTGAGAAAGTAGGAGCTATATTAGTAAAATCAAACAAGCAAAACCTGGAAACTGAACAGGATGTGTTTGTGGTCTTGGAGGGGATGCAGTGCACAAGGTGTGGAGTCCCAAGCCTGGGTTACCAGGTTCAGTCCTTGGCATCGCCTGTGCCAAAGTGATGCTCTGGTTCTCTCTCTATCCCCACTAATATTTAAATAGGCAACCATTATTTCTGCTGTTTTGTAGTAAATGTGGTTATAGTATCCAGTCATGTGTTTGTTTTTTGTATTCAATTTTTCAATAAACTGTAAAAAAAGTAAAAGAATACATGAAATAAATTAATTTTACCCCCCTAAAAATATATTCTTGAATTCCTACTATTGTTTTTAAAATGCAAACATTTTATAAATATACTATTCCACATATGATTTTTCATGCTTCCATATACATTGTATATTTACATACATATATACAAACTTCCTCAAAGTTAGATGATGGTTTGTGACAGTTTTTTGGAGGGGGGTCATCTCTGGGGTGTCACCACTCTAGGCTGTTTTTTTTTTTTTTTTCCAGAAAGAGACAGACAGAGAGGGAAAGAAACCAAAGCAGCAAAGCTTCCTCCAAATGTGGTGGGGCTGGGCTTGAACCTAGGTTATTCACATGCCAAAGCAGCACACTATCCAAGTCGTGAGCTGTTTTGCCAGCTCTGTACCACATTCTTCTTCCCTTTCTTCTTCCTCTTTCTCTTCTTCTTCTTCTTCTCTACACAGAGATAGACAGACGGAAAGAGAGAGAGAGAGAGAGAGAGAGAGAGAGAGAGAATTCAATTGTCTGTATTCCACATATGAGTGAAACCACCCTGTAGTTCCCTTTCCTCTCCTTACTTGCTTCACTGAGCATGATCTTCTCCAGTTCCATCTATTTTATACCAAAGGACACAATATCATCCTTTTTTGTTTCTGCATAATACTTTGTTGAGTAGATGTCCCATAACTTTTTTTTTATCCAGTCATCTGTCATAGGGCATTTCGGTGGTTTTCAGGTTTTTGCTATTGTGAATAAAGTCGCTATAAACATGGGGGTGCACATATCCCTTAGAATTAGTGTTACTATATCTTTGGGGTATATTCTTAGTGGTGGAATTGCTGAATCATATGGCATCTCCATTTGTATTTGTTTAAGGGGTCTCCATACTGTTTTCCATAGTGGCTGCACCAGTTTGCATTCCCACCAGCAACACAGTAGAGTTCCTCTCCAGATCCTCTCCAACACATATTTTTCTCTTATTTTATTGATGGCACCCATTCTCACAGGTAGAATCTCAGTGTGGTTTTGATGTGCATTTCTCTGGTGATGAGTGAATTAGAACATTTCCGCATATGTCTGTGGGCCATGTGAGCCTCGTCTTTAGAGAACCCTCTATTCATAGCTTCTGCCCACTTTTTTATTGGGTGGTTCTTTTTCTTTCTGTTGATGTCAGAGTTCTTTATATATGTTTGATATTAACCGCTTGTCTGAAGTGTAGTGCGCAAATATTTTTTCCCACTTGCTGTTCCCATTTTCTTGTTTACCCTTATGGAATTTTCTTTTGGTGTGTAAAAGCTTTTTAATTTGATAAAGTCCCACTTATTCATTTTTATTTTTGTTTCCCTTGCCTGGGGTGGAGTCTCTAAATATATGTTTAATGTTAAGGTCCTGGAATGTTTCACCAGTGTATTCTCCTATGCATTTTATAGTTTCAGGTCTAATATACATATCTTTGATCTATATTTGAGTTCATTTTGCTGCATGGTGCTATAATGGTTGAGATCTAGTTTCACTTTTCTGCATTTGGTTGTTCAATTCACCCAACACCATTTCTTTCTTTTTTTTTTCTCCTTTTTTTAAAATTTATTTTTTATTTAAGAAAGGAAAGATTAACAAAATAGGGTAGGAGGGGTACAACTCCACACAATTCCCACCACCCAATCTCCATATCCCATCCCCTGTCCTGATAGATTTCCCATTCTCTGTCCCTCTGGGAGCATGGACCCAGGGTCGTTGTGGGTTGCAGAAGGTGGAAGGTCTGGCTTCTGTAATTGCTTCCCTGCTGAACATGGACGTTGACTGGTCGGTCCATACTCCCAGTCTGCCTCTCTCTTTCCCTAGTAGGGTGGGTCTCTGGGGAAGTGGAGCTCCAGGATATATTGGTGGGGTCTTCATTCCAGGGAGCCCAACACCATTTCTTAGAGACTTTCTTTTCCCCACTGGACAGTTTTAGACTCTTTATCATATAATGTGCCCTTAAATATGTGGGTTTAGTTCTGGGCTCTCTAGCCTCTTCTATTGGTCCTTATATCCATTTTTGTTCCAATACCACACTATTTTAAACTACTATTGCTTGATTGTATAAACTGAAGTCAGGAATTGTGATGCCTCTATTTTTCTTCTTATTCCTCAGGAGTGCTTTTGCTATTCACGGTTTTTTTTTTTTTTATAATTCCATACTAATTTTTGAATGAGTTGTTCAATTTACTTGAAACATGTCATTTGAATTTTAATAGGGATTCCATTGAGTCTATAGACTGCTTTTGGCAGGATTGCCATTTTAATAATATTTATTCTTCCAATCCATGTATGGGGATGTTCTTTCATTTATTTGTGTCATCCTCCATCCTCTTATTTCTTTTAACAATGACTTCTCTCACTCTCTTTCTTTCTCTTTCTCTCTCTCTCTCCTTTCTTCCTCTTCCTGTCTTTTTAACCAGAGCACTGATCTGCTCTGGCTTATGATGATAGATGTCTGCAGTTCACTCCCACACGAATTAACATCATTGTGCCCTGGGTCCCCAGTGTCCTATTTCCCCAAACCCTCTGATTTTAACCTACTTGGGCTGGATTGACTTGTGTCTAAATAAAGTACTTAAAAGTTCAGTTTCATATTTTAACAGTTGGTTCAATGTTATCTCAATCTCTGAGGTAAAGCACAGTCCCTGCATTTTCTTATGTTGTTATTTATCCTCCCTTCAGGCAATGAGGGCTTTTTAACTATAATTAGATTTTTTTTTTTTTTAGCTTAATCACTCACTCCTGACCAAGAGATAAAACAGGGTGGGAGAGAGATAGTAATCCTAGTCTTGTCCTGTTGTGGTCTCAGGTGATCCTCTTTGTTATTCCTAGTTGATTGGGGAGAGCAAAACGCAGCTGCTGCTACTCTGTAGCCCCCCCTTAACCTACTTTGAAACTGACAAAAAACTTTTGATAGTGGAAACCAAAACCATGAAATAGTAATTATATATGCAATATGAAATTCATCAAGTTTGGCCCATCAAAATCACTTTAATTTTCTGGGTTTTCTTTTCCATTTTTCTAATTTGTGATTAATACTGGGTTACAGATTGTAAGATTGTAATGTGTCCTTCCATACCAAGTTCTGTATACACACCCTCCCTCCCAGTGATAACCACTATAGTTCTCACAAGTCTTACGTTTGCTTGTTTCTGTTTTTTTTTTTTTTCAATTTTGTGTGTGTAAGTTCTCTAGATTCCATTTTTGAGTTGTTTTTCATTTCTTTTTTTTAAAAAGACTTTCTTTTTAAAATTTTTTAATATTTATTCATTTTCCCTTTTTGTTGCCCTTGTTTTTTTATTGTTGTTGTAGTCGTTGTTGTTATTGATGTCGTCATTGTTAGATAGGACAGAGAGAAATGGAGAGAGGAGGGGATGACAGAGAGGGGGAGAGAAAGAAACCTGCAGTCTGCTTTACCGCCTGTGAAATGACTTCTCTGCAGGTGGGGAGCTGGGGCTCGAACCGGGATCCTTAGGGCGGTCCTTGCACTTTATGCCACCTGTGCTTAACCCACTGCACTACTGCCCAACTCCTGTCTTTCACTTCTTTACTTATTTCACTAAGCATGATCACTTCCATTTCCATCCATTTTGTCCCAAAGGACACAGTGTCATCTTTTTTTATTTCATAAATGGGTGTTGGATCTTGTCAAGTGCCTTTTTGACATTAATTGGTATGACCATGATAGGTGTCTGCTTACTGATTCTACACCAGCTTAGGTTCTTGTATGGGTGGGTTCCCAGTGTCCACTCAACCCTGAATACTGTAATTAAAGCTTTATCTAGTCAGTTAGGTCTTTGGGAAGTCATTAGTAGTTTTTGGATAGGGTGAGAGGATTGCATACTTCTTTCCTCAGTGGCTATTGTAGTGAATTGTGGAGATCTGTAGTGACAACTAGTGGTCGTATGCCTCTAGTATAACAGCTTTACTACTAGAAGTATGTGTTGTCAGTTTAGAGTACATAATTATTGGAAATGAAGTAGAAAAGTCTAGTTAAGCAGTAAGTTATGGATGAGTAGTGGTGGTAATTTCTATAATGATTGTGATTTGAAGAGGAATTCAATCTAAATACTGGACAAAATTTCAACTGGGCTAGAGTCCAAAGGTTTATAAGAATAAATGTTTGAGAAAAGAAAAAGCCAAGGCTAGGTGGTGGCACACTTGGTTGAATGCACACATTACAGTATGCAAGGACCCAGGTTCAAGCCCCTGATCCCCACCTTCAGAGGGAAAGCTTCACTAGTGGGGAAACAGGGCTGCACATGTCTTTCTGTCTACATTTATTTATTTATTTATTTGCCTCCAGGGTTATTGCTGGGGCTCAGTGCCTGCACTATGAATCCACTGCTCCTAGAGGCTATTTTCCCCATTTTGTTGCCCTTGTTGTTGTGCTCCTTATAGTTGTGATTGTTGTCATAACTATTGTTGTTGTGCTGTTGTTGTTATTGTTGGACAGGACAGAGAGAAATGGAGAGAGGAGGGGAGACAGAGAGAAGGAGAGAAAGATAGACACCAGCAGACCTGTTTCACCACTTGTGAAGGGACATCCTGCAGATGGGGAGCCGGGGGCTCGAACCGGTATCTTTACGCCAGCCCTTGCGCTTTGTGCCATGTGCACTTAACTCGGTGTGCTACCGCCCGACTCCCTCTGTCTCCCTTTCTATCTCCCTATTAATTTCTCTCAGTCTATATCCAATAATAGATAAGTAAAATTATTATTATTATTTTTTAAAAAGCCAACCTCTTGGTACTAGGCTATACACAAAGTAGAGTATACCAAGACTGAGTACCCTATTTCAAGCCCATAGTCCCCACCTGTAGGGGGAAGTTTCATAAAAGGCAAAATAGTGCTGCAGGTTTCTCTCTGTCTCCCTCTCTCCATCCTTCTCTCCAGGTCTTTACAAGAAGAAAGGAAAAGAAAAAGAGAAAGGAAGAAAAAGGGGCGGGGTAGGTAGGATAATTGTTATGCAAAGAGACTCTCATGCCTGAGGCTCCAAAATCCCCAGGTTCAATCCCCCCCATCACTACCATAAACCAGAGTTGAGCTGTGTTCTGGTCTTCTTCTTCTAGCATTTGCCATTCTTCCGTAGCCAGTCAACAGCGTCAGGTTGAGCCTGATGTAAATTTTCGAGACCTCCTTTGAATCTGGAGAGGTGGCAGTCGTTGACTATGTGGGTCATTGTCTGTAGCCGCAGGGGCAGTTTGGGTCGTCTCTGGCTCCCCAGCGATGGAACATAGTGGCGCACCAGCCATGGCCTGTTCGATAGCGATTGAGGAGGGCCCAATCATAACGTGCTAGGTCAAAGCCAGGTTGACGCTTGCAGGGGTCTGTGATGAGGTGTTTGTTCTTTACCTCAGCTGACTGCCAACTCTGTTTCCAAGAGTCTGGAACAGAGAAGTTCAGTGTAGGCATAGGGGACCAGATTGGGTGATGAGACGTCAAGCGTTGAACAGGGTGGGCGAAGATATCCGCGTATATTGGCAGGTCCGGTCAAGCGTAGAAGTGGGAAATGAACTTAGATGCTGCTGCATCCCGACGAATATCTGGCGGGGCCATGTTGCTAAGAACTGGCAGCCATGGAACCAGGGTGGAACGGATGGTTCCAGAAATTATTCTCATGGAGGAGTATAATTTGGAATCGACCAAGTGGACATGGGGGCTACGGAACCATACTGGGGCACAGTATTCTGCAGTGGAATAGCATAATGCCAGAGATGATGATCGTAGTGTGGAAGCGCTCGCACCCCATGAGGAGCTGGCCAGTCTTGCAATGATGTTATTCCTCGTGCCCACCTTTGCTGCAGTTTTTATGAGATGTTCGTGAAATGACAGAGTGCGATCGAGAGTAACGCCAAGATAGACTGGCTGGGCTTCATGCTGGATTCTCGAATGGCCAAGCTGCACATTAAGCTCACGCGAGGCCGAGGCATGGTGTAGATGGAAAACAGATGATACCGTTTTTGCAGTGCTAGGGATTAGTCGCCATTTTTTACAGTAATCAGATATCAGAGACATGTCTTTCGTGAGTGTTTCCTCGAGGATGTCGAACTTTGATGCCTGAGTTGCACAGCAGATGTCATCGGCGTAGATGAACTTCCTTGAAGAAGTTTCTGGGAGGTCACTGATGTAAATATTAAATAGCGTAGGAGCCAGAACAGAGCCCTGGGGGAGGCCACTTGAGACAAGTCTCCATCTGCTAGACTTGTCACCCAGATGCACCCGGAATCTTCTGTTTTGGAGAAGAAACGATATAGTGTTGGCCACCCATGGAGGCAGGCATCTTGAGATCTTGACTAGGAGACCACGGTGCCAGACCGTGCCATAGGCTTCTGTGAGATCAACAAAGACAGCACCTGTCTTTAAATTCTTCTGGAATCCATTTTCAATGTAAGTTGAGAGGGCCAGGGCTTGTTCGCAGGTAGATCTTCCTGGGCGGAAACCAGCCTGGGCGGGTGATAGGAATTTCTCTGTAAGATGAGAAATACATGACAGAAGCTGCCTCTCAAGGAGTTTGTAACACACGGAGAGGAGAGAAATTGGTCTATAGCTGGCGGCCAGTGTTGGGTCTTTCTTTGGTTTCAAAACCGCTATAATCTTCGCACGACGCCAAACTTTGGGCATAGACTCAGATTCCAAGATGTGGGACGGGAATGAAGCGAGCCACTTCTTTGCCGCAGGACCCAGGTTAAGAATGAATTCTGGGGTGATGTTATCATAGCCAGCAGCTGTTCCCGGTTTAACCCTCTTCAAAGCGTCTTCCAGTTCAGGCAGTGTAAAGGGAGAGAGTTTTGGAGATGGACAAGATAACCGGAAGTGGGATGACCACTCATGGGAAATTTCTCTTTTCCAGACTGGGTCGATCTTAGCACGTCCAACTTGAGTTAGGTGACTGGCCACTGAGTTTGGAGATACGGGAGGATGGGAGATGGGAGGGGGTTGGCTACCGGCACCCAGTCTGTGAAGAAGCTTCCAGGCCTTCCTACTTGAGTGGGTGAAGTTCAGGCTTTCTGTGAGTTGTTGCCAGCGGGCTTGGCGTGCTGCATCCAGGGAGGCAGTTAGGTGGTCAGCCACATCTGGGTCACCAGACTCATCATACTGCTTTAGTAGTTGCTCGCATTCAGCATCAAGACAAGGTGTATAGTTAGCACGTCTCCCACGAGGAATGGCTTGGGAAGCTGCTTTGAAGATGGCTTGGCAGAAGCGCCTGTAGGAATCTTCAGAGGGGATAGAGTTAATTGGAATTGCAGGAATAGATTTGTTGGTAAGATCACTGAACAGACGCCAGTTTGCTTTCCGAAAGTTCCATCTTAGTTTCTCCGAGCACAGAATCAGTGGGAGCTGGAGACCAATGTGGATGATAGCTGGGCGGTGATGACTGTGCAGGAAGATCTTGAGAACGTGTCTCGTAGCGGGAAAGGCTTGGCCGTTGACTGTGCTAATCCAGCACAGGTCGGGTGACGAGTCTTTATTCCATCTAGCACTGTGAAAAGAGCCTGGCTGTTTGGGATTGTATAATAGGGAGAGGTCATTCGCTGAAGCCCAGTCAGTTGGCTAAGATAGAGCCGTCAGCACGAGTGGAGGAATATCCCCAGTCTTGGTGATGACTATTAAAGTCTCCAACGTAAACGGCTGGGTGATTCGGGCTAGGCAGGACCTCATTATCCCATGAGGCACTGGGAGGCTTATATACGTTGACGAGCTGAATAGTTCCAATAGTAATGGAGTCGTAGAAGGTCGAAGAGACCGTATGGTAAAATAAACAGACAACAGATTAAAAAAAAAAAGCCACTGGGAGTAGTGGAGTCATCATGTAGACACTGAAACCCAGTGATAACCCTGGTGGCAATAAACAAACAAGCAAAAAGTTGACATGTCTCTGTTTTCTCCAAAGCCAGTGCTAAAAGTCTACCAAGATCATAAGAAGCCAGAATACATATATAACAAAAACCGTTCTTGGCTAATTTCTTCTGGAATCATACAGCCTCCAGAAAGTTCTGAAGAAAGAGAGTCTGCCAAAGCAACTGTTCGTTTTTCTGATCATCTAACTGATGTGAAAAAAGGAAAGGTATGTGATTAATACTAACTGAACCAATGACTTAATTTTAGTTTTATAATCAACAACCCCTTTATTAGGTGGATTAATGGCTTACAGTTGACAGTAAAATACGGTAGTTGGTACATGTGTAACATTTCTTAGTTTTCCACATAACCCCCCACCTATTTCTCCTCCACCATTGTGTTCCAGGACCTGAACACTCCTGGATGCCCCAGAGTCCTTTACTTTGGTTCAATAAACCATTATAAACCATTCTTAACAAGCCTTTAATTCAAGAATAATGGCACAATTTCTGTCAGATTTCATTACAGACTTGGGGAATACAGTAATTCTCAGTTCTTTCTGTTGAAGGGAAATATAAGATGAAAATCACAAAGTACTCTTTCATCTCTGTATAATGTCTTCTGATCTTCCCATAAGGAAGACTTAGTACTGCTTTGAATGTTGTTATAACATTTATGAAATTTTTGTTATTTCCCAAAATGGAAGTTATTGAATACTTTAATGGAGAGCTGTAAAATGGACTGAACTGGCTATGTTCTTTTGTCAGTAAATATCATTACTGTAATCTCATTAAAATAGAGGTTGGGCCAGGAAGACAGCATAATGGTTCTCCAAAAGACTTTCATGCCTGAGGCTCCAAGGTCTTAGGTTCAATCCTCAGCACCACCAAAAGCCAGAGCTGACCAGTTCTCTGCTATTTCTCTTTGTGTGTCTCTGTATCTCTCTCATTAAGTAAAATAAATAAAATATTTAAAAATTATATTTAAAAGATACAAAGATTGACAATAATCCTTGCCAAGACACTGGGGCAAGGCAGGAATGTGTATTTTTTTCTGGTCCTTGTCATCTGGATTGGCCTATTGCTTTACATGAAAAAATATGCAATTGTTGTTATTCTTGGCCAGTCATGGTTAGATATATTCCTTGAAGGCTGATCTTTCCTGGATTCTCTTCTCAAACTTCTGTTTAATGAAATACCTTTAATCAGAGTTAGAGAATGATGATTGTATCATGTGATATGAACTTGTAGTAATTTGTTTCCTATAAAAATTACAGTTGCTCATAGCTATGCTGACAGGTGAGAGAAACAGCACATATATCCATTATTCAACAAGCAAGCCTGTAATGGTGGCTTTTTTTTTTTTTTTTTTTTGCCTCCAGGGTTATTGCTGGGGTTCAATGCCTGCACCACTGTTCCATTGCTCCTGGAGGTTATTTTTTTCCTTTGGTTGCCCTTATTGTTTATCATTGTTGTTATTGTTAGTGCTGTCATTGTTGTTGGATAGGACAGAGAGAAATCAAGAGAGGAGGGGAAGACAGAGAGAGGGAGTGAAAGATAGACACCTGCAGACCTGCTTGTGAAGCGACCCCACTTCAGGTGGGGAGCCGGGGACTTGAAACGGGATCCTTATGCCAGTCCTTGAGCTTTGTGCCATGTGTGCTTAACCCACTGCACTACCACCCGGTGCCCCAATGGTGACTTTTTAAATCCTAAAGCCAGTTACTCTGGTACTGTCAGAGAGACAAGGGTGATAACCATCAGAGTTAATGTTAGATTTCCTTACACAAAGAGGAGATTCTGTGAGGGAAGACCAAAGTATGTGGGTGGTACTGAGAGAGAGCGGTAGAAGCTGGGGAATACAGGTTCCAGATGCCACCAGGATGCTGGCTAGGCTTCCCTGGATTGAAGACCCCACCAATGTGTCCTGGAGCTCAGCTTCCCCAGAGACACACCTTACTAGGGAAAGAGAGAGGCATACTGGGAGTATGGACCGACCAGTCAACGCCCATGTTCAGCGGGGAAGCAATTACAGAAGCCAGACCCTCTACCTTCTGCAACCCTCAACGACCCTGGGTCCATGCTCCCAGAGGGCTAGAGAATGGAAAGGCTATCATGGGAGAGGGTGGGTTATGGGGATTGGGTGGTGGGAATTGTGTGGAGTTGTACCCCTCCTACCTTATGCTTTTGTTCACTAATCCTTTCTTAAATTAAAAATTTAAATAAAAAAATAAAATAAATAAAAATAAAAAAAAAAAAAAAAAAAAAAAAGAAGCTGGGGAATACAGCTAAACTCGGGAGCATGAATATTGTAGGGACTCAGCCATCTGTATGTATCTCCTGGGATCAGGCTAGAAATGCAAAATCTCTGACCTCACACCAAGCTGACTGAAACAAAAGTTGCATCTTGACAGGTAACTCAAGCTTGTTACGCACACACAGTTTAACATGAGAAGCACTGGTCCACAGAAGTCATTTACAAGTGAGTAAAACCTATGTTTCCCCATAGCATACCATGGAAATAAAATGATTTCCCACACTAGATGCAGTTGACAAAGAAAGAAATTTTGTCATGTATACCACCACTCATTGAGAAGAATCAAGGTTTTCAGAACAAGATGAGGAGGTTGAGGACAAAGGCCACAGGTTTTACTGTAAATCAACTGACCAAGAAGAATGGTGGACTTCTGTGAACCTCGGAGAGCTTCTAGTCCTTTAATGTAATAAACATTGAGGTCAAGGAAGGAAGGCAATGGGAACAGATGCTGGGGCTACTTTGTAGGAAGGGGATGGACATCTGCCCAGGGAGTACTATGAAAAAATACCACTGCTTTCAGTTTATTGCACCGAAGTAAAAGACTCTGGGATGGAGTGGGGAGAGGGTTCAGGCCCTGGAACATGATGGCAGAGGGGGACCTAGTGGTTAAATTGTTTTATGGAAAACTGGGAAATGATACACATGTACACATGATTGTATTTTACTGACAACCAAACCGTTAATACCCCAATAAAAATTAAAAAAAATTATTTATATAAAGGAAACACTGACAAAAAAAACCCTTAGGATAAGAGAGGTACAACTCCACACAATTCCCACCACCAGAACTCCATATCCCATCACCTCCCCTGATAGTTTTCCTATTCTTTAACCCTCTGGGAGTATGGACCCAAGGTCATAGTGGGATGCAGAAGGTAGAAGGTCTAACTTCTGTAATTGCTTCCCCGCTGAACATAGGCATTGGCAGGTCGATCCATACTCCTAGCCTGTTTCTCTCTTTCCCTAGTGGGGCAGGGTTCTGGGTAATTGGAGCTCCAGGACACATTGGTGAGAGGTCATCTGCTCAGGGAAGTCCAGTTGGCATCATGTTAGCATCTGGAGCCTGGTGGCTGAAAAAAGAGTTAACATATAGAGCCAAACAAATTATTGATTAACCATGAAACTAAAGGCTGGAATAGTTCAGATGAAGATTTGGGGGGGGGGTGTCTCCATTTTGTAGCTAGCTAATAGTCCTATTTTATTTATATTCCAAAGAGCCCATGACTATACTAGTTTTTTTTTTTCCCTGAGCCTGACATCTGATATGCAGGTGGATCCAAGTTATTGTCTGGGAAGGTGATGTCATGGCTGGAAAAAAGGACCAGTAAGCTGGATCGAAGGGTGTGGGCGGGAAGGTATATAAATATTGTTGACTATAAACCCCATTGATTTGATGTGATCTGGGGCCCATATTCAGCTTAGGAGCCTCTGCATCCCTGTAGATCTGAGCTCACATTCTGTGGTCATGAGTAGGAACGTTCCAAGCTGCCCCAATTTTAGGACCCATTTTCCTCAGGTGGAAGATAGAATATGTTGTCCAGCCTCCCTTCAGATTTGTTTTAAAAAGAAAGAATACCACTGCCTAAATATAGCTTGAACATTTTCAGTTGCATAGGTTTTTCTCTGAGTCCTTAGACATCTCAGGTAGTTGTGGTTATTAATATTTCTCACTGCTTTTTAGCTTTTATCTATGTATCTATTATTATTACTTGCAAAAAAACTAATTCTTTTTTATTGATTTTGTATAGGTTTCCAAGCCCTCTATTCAAATGCCCTCCTTCTCCCCTACCAAACCTTCACAGACCAGTGTTGGAAGAAGTGGTCTCTTTTTGTCTGGTTCCTCAACGTACCCTACATATACTTTTTATGACCGGGAAGAAGTAATTAAAGCCAACATTCGTAATCCCTTGCAGATCATTAAGATAGTTCGTGAAAATGAGCATATTGGATTTCTTTATATGGTTCCTGCTGTGCCAAAGTCATCCATTGAATATGACACATATAATTTGAAGTGAGTTCTCTTTCATGAAGCAATTTAGTTAACATTAGAAATTATAAATAAGATTGCAAACAGTACCCATAATGGAGTAGGTTATTAATAATTTAACTGTTATGAAATATGATTTCAGTTATCATCCAGTGACTAATTTATTTCAAATTTTATTAATAGGAAGAGAGAGGTGGGTAGAGAACTAGAACATCACTCTAGCATAGGCACTGATGGGGATCAAACTCAGAACTTCTTGTTTGAGGATCTAACATTATTAATGCTCTACTTCCCAGGCCATGACAAAGATTTTTTTTTCCAGAGCACTGCTCAGATCTGGATTGTGGTGGTGTAGGTAATTGAAAAAGTCCTGGGACTTTGGAGCCTAAGACATGAGAGTCTTTCTGCATAATAATTATGCTATCTACCTCCACTTTTTTATTTTTATTACCAGAGCACTGCTCATTTCTGGTTTATAGTGCTGTGGGGGATTGAACCTGGGACTTTGGAACCTCAGGCATGAGAGTTTCTTTGCATAACCATTATGCTCTCTACTTCTGTCCACAAATGTATTTTTATTGCCATATAGTTGTTATATGACATTATGGTTCAGGCATATAACATAGTGATTGTATATTTGCATATATTGCAAAGCGATCAGCATAAAAAGTGTAGCTCACCATCACCTTACTCAGTTACAAAGCTTTTTTTTTTTAGAACTTTTAAGATCTATAGTCAAATATTTTATAGTGACAAAGCTACATTCTGAGAAAGGTATCATTAGGCAATTTCACCTTTGTGTAAATATCATAGAACATGGTCTAGCCTAGTCTATGTGGTGTAACCTATTGGAACCACCATAACATAGGATTTGATGCTGACTGAAATAGTCAGTAATAGATAACTGGTCTTTTAGCATCTTTAGAATATGCAATGCAAAATTATTACTTATTATTACAGTACTATATATTACACCCTGTGAGGTTTCCTTTGTAGCTAGTATGTTGGTAACTTTTGATTCCCTTCTACCATTTTACTGACCTCTGGCAGCCATCAGATTGTTCTTTCTGTGAGCTTGGTTTTGCTTTGTTTTTAGTTTGCACATACAGTTGAGAGAGTAACAGTGTCTTTCTCTAACTTATGTCACTTGGTGTAACCCTTACAATCCAAGTGGTAAGATTTCATTCTTTTTTATGAGTGAATAATATTCCACTGTATAGATCCTGCATCTCTTAGAGTTGATAATGGGGTTTTGAGAAATGTGTAGTTAGGCTATTTCATAAACATGCAAAGGTCATAAAGTGTAGCTACACATACTTGGATGATGTGGCCTACTACACATTTCAGCTATGGTACTGCCTCTTGTGGCCAGTGGCATATCCCTGCCACTTGTGGTTGGTTTGAAGGTTGTTAAGTAGTGTGTGACTGTGTCCAGTTTGTTATCCATTAATGTGTGCTCAGGTTGCTTCCCTCTCTTGACTATTGTAAACAACCCTGCAGCAAACATAGGGGTGTAGATACTGCATATCAAAAGTCAAGTCTAAATGCATCAAAAATAGTAGTATTATAACAGAAACTATCAAATAATTAGAAGGAAACATTAGCAGAACACTTTATAATCTAAGCTTCAGAATTGTCTTTAAAGACTGGAGTCCCAAATCAAGGAAATCAAAAGCAAAAACAAAACAGTGGGACAACATCAAACTGAAATTCTTCACTACAAACAGAGCTATCACCAAAGCACAAAGATCCCTTACAGAATGGGAGAATATCTTTATATGATATAAATCAGATAAAGGGCCAATAACCAAAATATATACAGAGCTCACTAAACTCAGCAGCAACAACAACAAACAAACAACTTTATTCAGAAGTGGGGAGAGGACATAAAAGAATTTTCACCAAAGAAATCCAGACAACCAGCATCTGAAAAAAATACTGAAATTCACCAATTACACCCGTGAGAATGTCATACATGAGAAAGGACAGAAACAAGTGTTGTGGAAACAAGTGTGGGTAAAATGAACCCTTCTATTGCTACTGGTAGGAACGTAAATTGGTCCAACCTCTGTGGTGAAAGTCTGTAGGTTCCTCAAAACATTAGAAATGGGTCTACCCTATGACTTGACAATTTCTCTCTTGAGGATTCATCCTAAAGAAACAAAAACATCTATCCAAAGAGATCTGGGAATACCTATGCTCAGCAGCACAAATTGTAACAGCCAAAACTTAAAAGAAACCCAGATGCTCAATAACACCTGGGTTGTGGTATATATACACAGTAGAATACTGCTCATCTGTTAAAAATTATGGAGGCATCTCCTTTGCTTCGTCTTGGATGGAACTTGAAGGAATCGAGTTGAAAGAAGGAAGAATAACGGATAATGTCACTCTTAGATGGAAGATAAGATACAATAGGAAGGAAAAACACAAAGTAAACTTGGACTGTGTATGGTGTATTGCACCAAAGCTAAGGACTCTGTAGATGGAAGGGGAGCAAGGTGGTGGAGAGCACATTGGGCCCTGGTGCATGATGGTAGAAAAGGACCTAAGTTGAGGAGGAGAGTATTCGGCAAACACCTGTCACGGGGACATGAGAAATCATGCCTGTGTGCCAACAAACATACTACAAACAAAAAATTCCCCTCTCCTTGTAATAATATGATTTTAAGGAAAAAGAAAATAGTGTTTTCATGTCTTGAGTAGCCAGTAGAAGAGTTGCTGAGTCGTGATTTCTGAGGAATTTCCATGCTGTTTTTCATTGTGGCGGCACCAATTTCTATTCCCAGCAACACTGCACAAGGGTTTTCTTTTTCTCTACATCCTTACCAACAATTCTTTCTTTTTTAAAAAAAATATTTAATTTACTTATTAATGAGGAAGGAAGGAGGAGAGAGATAAAGAACCAGACATCACTCTGGTACATGTATTGTTGGGGATTGAACTCTAGGCCTCATTGTTGTGAGTCCTGTTTTATCCACTGTGTCACCTCCCAGACCACCAATTATATATTCCCTTTTCTTTTTTCTTTTTTTTTTTTTTTAAAGATTTTACTTATTTATGAGAAAGCTAGGAGGAGAGAGAACCAGATATCACTCTGGCACATGTGCTGCCGGGATCAAACTCAAGATCTCATGCTTGAGAGTCCAAAGCTTAACCACTGCACCACCTCCCAGACCACTTTTTTTTTTTAATGTGGTGCCAGGAAATGAACTCAGAGTAGCCTCTTAGGCCTATTTATTTTTTATTTGTTTTCCTCTTTTTTATTTAGACACACATACACACACACAGAGAGAGAGAGAGAGAAAACAGCATAGCACTGCTTCTATTCACAGAGACCTCTTCCTCTTAGGGCTTCATGCAGGGTAAAATATGTGCTCTACCAAGTGAACTATCTTCTGTCTTCCTACAATCCCTCTTGACTCCTACCCCTCCCCTCTTCAGAGTACTTCTCAGTTCTGTTCTATGGTGATGCTCCCTTTTCTTTTCAAAACATTTTATTTGTTTATTAATGAGAAAGATAGGAGAGAGAGAAAGAACCAGATATCTTTCTGGTACATGTGCTGTCGGGGATCAAACTCAGGACCTCATGCTTGAGAGTCCAATGCTTTATCCACTGTGCTACCTCCTGGACCACTCTTTTCTTTCTCTCTTTTTAATAAAAGCCATTCTAATAACTGTTAACTGATGCTTCATTATGTTCTTAATCTGATGACATGGAGCATCTTTTCATGTGCCTTTACCATCTATATGACTTTGTTGGAAAAAATGTTATTTCAGACCACCTACCCATTTTTTAGTGTTTGCATTTTTGGTATTGCACTGGATAGGTTCTTAACACATTAAGGGTATTATTTACAACTCAGATATGTGATTTCCACATATTGTCTCTCACTAGGATAGGTGTCATCAAATTAAAAAATTATTACTAGGGGCCGGGCAGTAGCTCAGAGGGTTTAGTGCACATGGCACGAATCACAAGAACCGGCATAAAGATCCCAGTTCAAGTCCCCAGCTCCCTGCCTGCAAGTGGGGAGTCTCTTCACAAGTGGTGAAGCAGGTCTGTAGGTGTGTCTTCCTCTATCTGTCTTCCCCTCCTCTCTCAATTTCTCTCTGTCCTATCCAATAACAATGGCAACAAAAACAGCAACAATAAGGGCAACAAAATGGACAAAAATGGCCTCCAGGAACAGTGGATTTGTAGTGCAGGCACCGAACCCCAGCAATAACCCTGGAGGAAAATATTATTACTGAGACTGATGTCAAGGAATTGACCACCTGTTTTCTTCTGGCAGTTTTGTGGTTGTAGGGCTTCTATTCAAGTTTTTAATCTATTTTTCTTCCAGTTATTTTTTCTTTTTCTTTTTGCTTTATTGGAGGGACTAATGGTTTACAGTCACCAGTAACATACAGTAGTTTGTACGTGTGTAACATTTTTCAGTTTCCACATAATAATCCAAACCCCTCTAGGTCCTCCTCTGCCATCATGTTCCAGGACCAGAGCCTTCCCCATACCCCCTACCCCCACCCCCAGAGACTTTTACTGTGGTGCAACTCTAACTGCAGTCCAAGTTCTGCTTTGTGTTTTCCGTTCTGTTCTTATTCCTCAACTTCTGTCTATGAGTGAGATCACCTCATATTCACCCTTCTCTTTCTAACTTACCTCACTTCACATGATTCCCTCAAGCTCCATCCAAGATGATGTGAAGAAGGTGAATTCACCATTTATCATAACTGAGTAACATTCTACTATGTACATATACCACAACTTACTAAGTCACTCATCTGTTGTTGGATACTTGGGGTGGCTATTAAAAATTGTGCTTCTATGAATATAGGTATACACAAATCTTTTTGGATGAGTGTGTTTGGTTCCTTAGGATATATCCCCAGGAGAGGAATTGCAGGGCCGTAGGGTAGGTCCACTTCTAGCCTTGTGAGGGTTCTC
The DNA here is from genome assembly GCF_950295315.1 of Erinaceus europaeus. Taxonomy (NCBI): domain Eukaryota; kingdom Metazoa; phylum Chordata; class Mammalia; order Eulipotyphla; family Erinaceidae; genus Erinaceus; species Erinaceus europaeus. Next base: position 98,038,687 of record NC_080164.1, on the reverse strand, counting down.
CAGACTGCTCTCCACAGAGGTTGGACCAGTTGACATTCCACCAGCAGTGCAAGTGGGTTCCTTTGTCCTCACAACCTCTCCAGCATTTGTTGCTGTTGTTTCTGATGTACATTCTAACAGGAGTGAAGTGGTTTCTCATTGTCTTTATTTGCATTTCTCTGAAAATCAATGACTTGTAGCATTTTTTCATATGTTCGTTGGCCTTTTGGATTTCTTCTTTGATGTATATTCTATTCATGTCCTCACACCATTTTTGGGTGGGGTCATTTGTCTTTTTGTTGCTGAGTTTGGTGAGCTCTTTATATATTTTGGTTAGTAGCCTCTTGTCTGATGCATGGCATGTAGAGGTCTGGCTGCTGTAATTGCTTTCCACTGGATATGGGTGTTAGCAGGTCAACCCATACCCCCATATATTTTTTTCAAGTTTAGATAGCTACCAGTCTTTTTCTTTTAAATGTTTGGTTTTCTTTTCTTTCTTTCCTTTTTCTTTCTTTTTCTTTTTTCTTTTTAACCAAAGCACTGCTCAGCTCTGGTTTATGGTGTTGCGAGGGATTGAACCTGGGAATTTGGAGCCTCAGGCATAAGAGTCTCTTTGCATAACCCTGCCTCATTGTTTTATTTTTGTTTTAGTCTTCTTTGTAATTGGATTTGTGCATTGAAGATGCCTTTAAAATTTGATCTCACCAGTCAGTCCTGTAACCCCACTTTCTCAGAGCCCTACCCCACTAGGGAAAGATAGAAATGGGCTGGGGGTATGGATTGACCTGTTAGTGCCTATATCAAGCAGAGAATTAATTACAGAATCCAGACCTTCCATGTTCTGTTCCCCATAAAGATCTTTGGTCCATACTTCCAGAGGGATGAAGAATATGGAAACTTCCAGTGGAGGGGAGGGGTTATGGAACTCTGGTGGTTGGAATTGTATGGAATTTAACCCTCTTTCCCACAGTCTTGTCAATTATTATTAAATCATTAATAAAAAATTAAATGAGAAAAATATTAAATGGAAAAGAGTTCTGCCAATATTTTCCATTAAGTATTTAATAGTTACTGGTTTAACATCCAAGCCCTTGTTCCATTTGGATTTACTTTTGTGCTTGGTGAAATACAGTGGTTCAGTTTCATTTTTCTGCATGTTCTGCATGTTCAACGCAATTTTTCCAACACCCGTTTGCTGAAGAGACTCCCTTTTCCCCATTTAATAGTCTGGGTACTTTTGTCAAAGATTATATTATTATTATTGTTATTATTATTATTATTATATTATTATTATTGTCTATAGGTGTGGGGACTTACTTCTGGGTTCTCAATTCTGTTCTCAATTCCATTGGTCAGTGTGTCTATATTCTATTTATTTATTTTTACCAGAGCACTGCTCAGCTTTGGCTTATGGTGGTGTGGGAGGTTGAACGTGGGACCTTAGATCCCTAGTCATGAGTCTCTCTGCATAAGCATTATGATATTTAACTCACCCCTATTTTTACATTAAGTCTGTGTGTGTATATGCGTGCGTGTGCGTGCGCGTGCATAAGATAGTGGTTTAATGTCTTTCTTTTGCATATAACTGCTAGTTTTTCCATCATTGACTGAAGAGACTGTCTTCCCTACCATTGACTGAAGTGGCTATCTTCCTCATTGCATGTTCTTGGTTCCTTTGTGGTAAACAGACCTCAGATGGGTGGTTTTACTTCTAGGCCTTCTGTTGCTTTGATGTAGGTGCCTGCTTTTATGCCAATATTGTAGTGTTTTGATTGCTGTCACTTTGTAGTATACTTTGAATCAGGTAGTGTGATGCATCCAGCATTGCTTTTCTTTTTCAAGTGTGGGGTCAATTTTGGGATGTGAAAAATGTCATTGGGCTTTTTGATATCTTTTTGATACATATATTGCCTTGAAACTGTAGACTGCTTTGGTTGGTTTCAATTTCTCTAGTCCATAAGTTGAGAATATCTCTTTAATTGTGTCTTGACAATTTTTTAATTTGTTTAACTTATTTATAAAATGGAAACATCAATAAGACTATAGGATAAGAGGTGTACAAATCCACACAGTTTCCACCACCAGAACTCCATATCCCATCCCCTCCCCTGATAGCTTTTCTATTCTTTATCCCTCTGGAATATGGACCCAGGAGTATTATGGGTTACAGAAGGTGGAAGCTCTGGCTTCTGGAATTGCTTTCTCACTGAACATGTGCACTGGCAGGGCAATCCATACTCCAGGCCTGTCTCTCTCTTTCTCCAGTGGGTCAGGGCTCTGGGAAGTTAGGGCTCTACAACACACTAGTGGGGTCATCTGCCCAGGGACGTCAGGTTGACATCATGATAGCATCTGGAACCTGGTGGCTGAACAAGAGTTAAGATATAAAGCAGAACAAATTGTTGACTAATCATGAACCTAAATGCAAGAATATTGCAGATAAAGATTTGGGGTCTTTATTTTGGAAAAAGCTAGTAGGTCTATTTTAGGTATATTCCAAGGGGCCTATGACTTTACTAGTTTTTGCCTGAGCCTGACATCTAATATGCAGCTGAACCCAGGTTATTGACTGGGGAAATGCTCTCATAGTTGGAAAAAGAAATAGAAAGATGGATCAAGGAAGAGAGTAGCTCCTAAATATGGGAAAAGTATATAAATATTGTTAACTGTAAACCTCATTGATTTGATCTGGGGCTTATATTCAGCACAGGAGCCTATGTAACCTCTGCAGCCCTATAGGTCTGAGCTGACATTCTATGGTCAGGGCTAGGAACATTCTAGGCTGCACTCATTACTGGACCTATCTTCCTTGACTGTTGCCCTACCTACCTTCAGAGGATGGAACATTCCCTCCCTTTGTTGATCCACATTGAGGGCAAGGTACTATAGTGGCCCACAAAGAGGTCCATTATATTGTTCCTAATGGAGATGACCAGTGACAGTGGAGAGAGGGATCTGTTAGAAGTCTAGGCCCATCATGTCTTGACAATTGTTTACTAAAACTGAAAATTACTAATATATTAGATAGTAATAATACTATCTAATACTAGTAGTAAATATACTAGTAATAATAATACTAGTAAAAATACATTTAACCAACATAATTAGCATTATCTCATACTTACATTATTTATTTTTTTAATTAATTTATTTAAAAAAGGAGACATTAACAAAACCGTAGGATAGAAGGGGTATAACTCCACACAATTCCCACCACCATATCTCCATATCCCATCCCCTCCTCTGATAGCTTTCCCATTCTTTATCCCTTTGGGAGTATGGACCCAAGGTCATTGTGGGTTGCAGAAGATGGAAGGTCTGGCTTCCGTAATTGCTTCCCCGCTGAACATGGGCGTTGACTGTTCGATCCATACTCCCAGTCTGCCTCTCTTTTTCCATAGTAGGGTGGGTCTCTGGGGAAGTGGAGCTCCAGGACACATTGGTGGGGTTGCCTTTCCAGGGAAGTCTGGTCGGCATCATGCTAGCATCTGGAATCTGGTGGCTGAAGAGAGTTAACATATAAAGCCAAACAAATTGTTGAACAATTATGGACCTAAAGGCTGGAATAGTGCAGATGAAGTGTTGGGGGTACTCACTGCAAACTCTAGTGTACTTCTGCTTTCAGGTATATATTTTGTCCTAATTTATGGATACATGTGAACATATGCTGTATCTCACGGGACCTAGTTTATATCTAGGTTTTGGGACTTTGTTAGAAAGTGAACTGCCTGGAATGGAATTAGAGACTACTGTGAAAGGAAAAATCTCACCTGAGTAATGAAGCTGAAGGGTTGCCATTCCACACCTGAAGTCTCTGGACACAGTCTAAAGTGAAGCATGCTGAGGTGGCACTTGTTGCGTTGATTAGGTTGTAATTGGCAGGTGCAATATTATTTGATATGAATTGAGAGAAGCATGCAGGAAAGTGCGTCCCACCCTAAGGTTCCAGGACTGGGAGAAATATAGGCTCTATAGTGGAAATGTGAGATTCCTGCTGTCTTAGGGTTCAAAAATACAATAGATAGTTATTGTTATCATCACATTATTTGGTAATTGGGTTAACTCTGAAAAGCCCCTTAGGCTTTGCTGTATAATACCGAACATCTTGTATATAGCTGTGTCACCAGTTGCTTCAGTTCTCCCTGGTCTAGGCTTTTGAGAGAGTCAACATATCAAAGACTCAGCCTATGTATTAAAAAGACTCAGTCTGTTGTATGCTTCACATTGGTTTTGGTCTCACCCCCCCACCTCTGGGAGATTGTGGTTTGGCCCCTGCTAGTTTCGCGCCCCCTTCTCCCCGCCCCCTGGCCCCTAGGGACTTCCAGAGTTCTTGCTGCTGCCACCAGAGGATAAAGATGCAGGACAGATCTGTGTGGTGATTGGTTTGGGTTAGTTTTTGAATCGTTTTTTGTGAATAAAGAAATACAGCTTCTCTGCCCAGCCGTATGTCCACGAGTCTCTGTCTACTGCCACAAAGCTAGTCCGGCCTACTGGAGCCCCAAACTCTAACGACATCAGTCTGTGCTTTAAAAACTTTGAGACATACAATCAATTTTTCCCCTCTCATATTAATTAAATAGTGATTTATATGACTACAATTTAATAAACACCATTCTTACCACCAAAAGACTGTGTCCCATCCCATTCCCCCCACCTCCACCTCCCCACCGCCCAGGGAAGCTGAATGTCCACCCTCACCCTCACCACAGGGTTTTTACTTTGGTGCCCTACTCTAGATTTAGTCAAATCCTGCTTTTAGTTTCCTGTTCTGTTCTTCTCTCTCAACTTCTGTTAATGAGTGGGATCATCCCATACTCATCTTTTATCTTTCTGACTTAGCTTACTTAACATAATTCCTTCTAGCTCCATCCAAGATGGGTCAGAGAAGGTGGGTTTATTGTTCTTAATAGCTGCATAGTATTCCTTTGTATATATATATATATATATACCACAGCTTTCTCAGCCACTCATCTGCTGTTAGGCAACTGGGTTGCTTCCAGGTTTTAGCTATTATGAATTGTGCTGCTATGAACACAGGTGTATGCATGTCTTTTTGGTTGGGCATTATGGAATTCTTGGGTTATATTCCCAGGAGAGGAATTACTGGGTCATATTGAAGGTCCATGTCTAGCCTTGTGAGAGTTCTCCAAACTGCTCTCCAGAGAGGGTCTCCTCTGTCCCCACAGCCTCTCCAGCATTTGTTGCTGCTGTCCTTACTGATGTATGCCATTCTCACAGGAGTGAGTTGGTATCTCAGTGTTGTCTTTATTTGCATTTCTCTGACAATCAGCGACCTGGAGCAATTTTGCATATGTTTATTAGCCTTTTGGATCTCCTCTGAAGTGAATGTTTTGTTCATATCCTCTGCCCATTTTTGGATGGGGTCATTTGCTTTTTTGGTGCTAAGTTTGCTGAGCTCTTTGTATATTTTGGTGATTAGTCTCTTGACTAATGTATGGCATGTGAATATCTTCTCCCATTCTGTGATGCTGGGAAATTGTGCAGTCACATCTGCCATGTTGTCCCCTCGGGCTATTGCTAGTTCCCGCGAGAGTTGGGACATTCTCCAGGCGCCTGTTCCACCATGTTGTGCCCTCAGGGCATTGTCTATTTCCCCGCCATAGTTGAAGTGCATTGGTTACTCCTCCCCCTTCCCATTCTCACGAGAGTTATTATCCTATCCTGGAGTGCTATGGTTACTCCTCCCCCTTCCCATTCTCGTGAAAGCTACTACTATAAAAGCCCTTCTTCCGCACCTCACTCTCTTGCCAGCGCTTCACTCCAGTGTTCAGACACAGGAAAGCTTACTGCATGAGGCAACCATTTTCGCTACCTCCACATGGCCCAACCTGCCTCTCTAGCACCCAACTCTGAGGTGCCAGCGCAAATAAAGATTTGTGTTTCCTCTTCGCTCCGGACCCCCTCTCTCTCTTCTCCGTGGCCTGTGCACAACAACACCTTTAAGTTCATGATTAGCCAACAATTTGCTTAGCTTTATGTGATAACTCTCTTTTCAGCCACCAGGTTCCAGATGCTAGCATGATGCCAACCAGACTTCCCTGGACAGACAACATCACCAATATGTCCTGGAGCTCCGATTCCCCAGAACTCTACCCCACTAGGGAAAGAGAGGCAGGCTGGGAGTATGGATTGACCAGTCAATGCCCATGTTCAACGGGAAACAATTACAGAAGCCAGACCTTCCACCTTCTGCAATCCACAATGACCTTGGGTCCTTATTCCCAGAGGGTTAAAGAATAGGAAGGCTATCAGGGTAGGGGATGGGATACAGAGTTCTGGTGGTGGGAATTGTGTGGAGTTGTACACCTCTTATCCTATGTTTTTGTTAGTGTTTCCTCTTTAAAATTTTTTTTATATTTGTTTATTTTCCCTTTTGTTTCCCTAGTTGTTTTATTGTATGTAATTATATTGTTGTCATTACTGATATTGTGGTCGTTGGATAGAACAGAGAGAAATGGAGAGAGGAGGGAAAGACAGAGGGGGAGAGAAAGACACTTGTAGACCTGCTTCACTGCCCGTGAAGTGATTCCCCTGCAGGTGAGGAGCCGGGGGCTCAAACTGGGATCCTCAAGCCAGTTCTTGCACTTAGCGCAACCTGCGCTAAACCCGCTGCGCCACCTTCCGATTCCCAGGAACTATTCTTTTAACATAAACTCTATGGCCATGCCAATAGCAACCTTGAGGGCACATGTGGCTCCCCACATGTCCCCCTGTTTTATATCATGTATTGATGTTTGGCAGACTTTGTTTTGTGGCAGGGTGGACTGTGCCTGTCTTAGGTTGGGGATCAGCCTTCCGTCTTACCCGTCATTGGAACACCTGGTTATTTTTGCCCAGTAGTACCAGGTGCCTGTCTTAGGTTGACTGGATAGCGCTAGTTTCCTCTTACCCATCATTAGCTAGCCAGCCCTCTACATGGTGGACGTTCTGATGGAGGGGGGCAAATCCTCCACAGCAACTCAATATTCTGCCATGTCCAGCCTACGATAGTGAGTTTTTATAGGTTGCATCTTTATGGCATCAATCTGTTGCCGCAAAAAGGCCATGAGCTTGTTAAGAATTATAGGACCGTGGTCTGGGAGGTGTTGCAGTGGATAAGGCATTAGACTCTCAAGCGTGAGGTCCCAAGTTCAATCCTTGGCAGCACATGTACCAGAAAGATATCTGGTTCTTTCTCTTTCTCCTCTTATCTTTCTCATTAATGAATAAATTAAAATGTTGAAAAAAGAATTATAGGACCTATTGTGAGCAGAAGAAGTAAAACAAACTAGGGTCCCACAACTAAGGGTAGACAGGTAAGGAAGGGGAAATGTATCTATTGTATGAAGAGGTGGGATCATATCTCAAGTCTAAGGGAAGCAGTCAGTGGATGTGATGTCTAGGGTAACAGCCATTTGTCTTTGGGGGTAGTAAAGGGTGTCTGTGGGATGGGTGATGTTATAAAAGGAAACATCTTTAAATTGTTGGCTGACAAAGGCATGAATTATGGTGGCAAGACAAGATACCCCAGTTAAGTTTACAAGAATATGTGAATGTTGTTAATTCACATAGGTTGGATATGGAGGAACTTCTTATAGTTTAATACCTTACCATATGAACAGATGATTCCTCATATGAAGGCTTGATAGCTGTAATCACTTACTTGTGAAAAACAATAAAACTTGTAACAAGTTAGAGGTTTACTATAATTGACTTTGGACTATAAACAGACTCAGGTTACTTAGAGAGTTAACGCGTATTAGTGTCAATGGTTTGAACATTTAGAGTACTTCTGAGCAGATGGGTCATACAAAAATTTTTGGTCATTCAGCATACTCACAAAACACAACTGGCCAGTCATAACATAAGACATTCAGAGAAGGGGTAGGAGAGAGGGCTCTGTGAGCCAACTTTTGTAGGTTCTGCCATGTCATATTATGGATCCTGGGATGTATCCTGCATCTAGTCCTCTTGTATTGTTTCTAGTTCTTCAGGGATAACAGTGCCATCATGAGGGTATTGTCGGACATGGCGAGCAGGAATCCAGACAGGTTTAGAGTAATTATGAGGGAAAATGCATGCAAAACCTCTTCCCATGGTCAATAGAGGGTCAGGCCCTTTCCAAATTTTATCAAGTGGGTCTTTCCATTTGACCTTAATAGATGGGAGAGTAGATGGTGTTTGCCAGTGAAGAATAATAGGAGGTAAGTCCGAGTTATTGTAAATATTAAAGATATTTAACGTAGTTAAGGCTTTTGCTAGCTGGATGTTGGGGGGGTACATTCCTCCTTTATCTTTATTTAATTGATCCTTAAGGGTTTGATGGGCCCTCACGACAATGCCTTGTCCCTGTGGATTATAGGGAATGCCTGTGGTATGAGTAATGTTCCAGAGGGAACAAAAATCTTTAAATTGTTTGCTGGTAAACGCTGGTCCATGGTCAGTTTTCACTTGAAGAGGTAAGCCCATCACAGCAAAACAGGAGAGCATATGGCATATAAGTTTTTTTAGAGCTTTCTCCTGTCTGAGCTGTTGCCCACATAAATTTAGAAAAAGGTATCAATTGAGATAAACACATATTTTTGTTTGCCAAAGTTTGGTATGTGGGTGACATCAATTTGCCAAATAGCATTAGCTTTTAAGCCTCGGGGGTTAATACCAAGAGTCTGAATAGCAGGTGTTTTTATGAGACTTGCACAGGAAGAGCATGTAGCTTGGATATGTTTTAATTGTGGTAATCAAACATCAGGAAATCGAGCTCGAAGGCCTTTAAGATTAACATGGGTTAGGGAAGGAAAGTCAGCAGGATCAGAGACAGAGACTAGGAGAGCTCCTGTGGAGGCAAGGCGGTCAGCTGCAGCATTCCCTTCGGACAGGGCACCAGGAAGAGGCCTGAGGGAATGAAGGTGCTGAATATATAGTGGTTGGGTTCGAGAAGAAAGCATAGAGGCGATTTGAATCAAAAGAGGGGAAAGTGGGTTGTCATCAATTTTCACATAGGAATGAGCAAGCCATGGAAGTAAGTTAACAGTATACACACTGTCAGAAAAAAGGTTGAAGGATTCTGGTACAGCTTTTAATGCAAGGAAAACAGCATAAAGTTCTTTGTACTGAGGGGAATTCTCAGTAAAGAGAGGGGAAGCTCAGTAAAGAGAGGTTTAGGGGGTTGTTTGTCTGGGTAATATATAAGAGCAGCAGCTCCCTTTTTCCCAGCATCAGTGAAGACTGTAGGATCAGAAGGAATGGGATCTAGAGAGAAAAATTTAGGTGCTAGTAGAGGCAGAAGAGGTAAAGAAGCTATCGATTTATTGGAAGGAAAATGGTTATCTCTTTGTCCTGGAAACTGCATGAAGCTTGTGGCAAAGCAGGAATGATTGCGTATAAGCCACTCTGTATCTGTGAGAGAAAAGGGCAGAATGATTAAATCCGGTTCTTTCCCTAAGACCTGCACAGACCTATTTCTCCCTTGGTGAACCATGAATGCTAACACGTCTATCTCAGTGAGGTGTCTTGGAGTTCCTCCTACTGGCGTGTGAAGCCACTCAAGAACCCCTAGGTCTTGCCACAATGCCTCTACCACTGTGGGTGTGGAGTTGAAGATTAGAAGGTTTACCGAGAGGAGGGAGAGAATTGAACAAGGTGCATGTCCTGGAGGGCCTGGTTAACCCTTTCCAGTGCCGAGGAGGCCTCGGGAGTTAACTTACGTTTTGAGGAGGGCTGTTTGTTTCCTTTTAACAGGTCAAACAGTGGTTGGAGGCAGCTTGTAGGCAGATAGAGATACTGCCGAAGCCAATTTAAATTTCCTAGAAAACTATGTAAAGAAGCAAGAGTAAGGTTAGAAGGAAAGGTGACATTAGGTTTTAAGGGACGAATTTGCATTAAAGAAATCTCTGAACCTAAAAAAGATTTTGGAGGAATTAGCTGTATCTTCTCAGGAGCCACATTAAGGCCGCTTTTCTTTAATGCAGGAATGAGAAAATCACGTAAGGCATAGAGATCTGTATCTGATTTTCCCCATATTAAAATATCACCTGTATAATGAAAAACATTAAGGCCCTTATTAATATATGGTACAAGGGCAGATTTAACAGCCTCCTGACAAATTGTAGGACTATTGGCCATACCCTGGGGCAGCACCACCCATTCAAATGTGTCAGCAGGGCTGGCGTTATTAATAGAAGGAACAAAGAAGGCAAAACGTTTACAATCTTGCGGATGCAAGGAAATAGAGAAAATACAATCTTGTATATAAATAGCTATGATTGGAATTCCGGTGGGAATTGCAGAAGCAAGAGGCAAACAACTTTGGGGGGAGCCCCAGACCTGCATGGTTTTGTTAACTGCACGGAGATCTTGGAGGAGGTGCCATTTTCACGAGCACTTTTTAATCACAAAGACAGGAGTATTCCATGGGCTTCGAGAATGGCAAATGTGTCCCAAGGACAACTGCTCTTGGACGAGCTCTTTTAAAATTTCTAGCTTATCCCTAGGTAAAGGCCACTGTTCCACCCAGACAGGCTCATTAGAAAGCCAGCTTAAGCGGGGTGTTTGGCTACGAACAGTGGCATTTAGTATTGGGGGGTGCTGATTAGACCTGGTCTCGCGGGAACGAGTGTTACGCTCTGCAGAGGCATCTGTGGATATCCTAACATCAAGACATTCCAGAATATCCCTGCCCAATAGGTTGGTGTTAATATTAGCTACCAAAGGGCGGAAGTGCCTGGTAGAACCTTCCGGGTCTTCCCACATGAGCGAATCTCGTGTGCGAAATGATTGGGTCACCCCTCCTACTCCATGTATACTGGGCCCAGGGATAAATTCCCAATCTTGGGGAACCTCTTATTGCCTTAAAATCGTCTTTGCTGCCCCCATGTCAATCAAAAATTTAAAAGGAATATTGCCAATCTTTACTGTCATAGAAGGGTGACCACGTTCTAAAACAGGGGTGGTCCACAAAATCTCAGGCCCCAAATTTGTACCATTCAGGGGCATGCCATCTTTATGAAATTTGGACCAACAATCTCTCTTCCAGTGAAACCCCTTACGACATCTTGGACAAACAGTACATGACCTCTGGCTCCCTGACTGAAAGCGGGGTTGCTCTGACTGGAGGCGTGGTCGCTCTAACTGGAGGCTATACTAGCCCAGTAGAGTGGGAACATGATGCGATGCAGAGAGGGTGGAGTGAAAGGTGACTGGTGAAAATCAGGGTATGACAAGGAGAGGGGGCAGAGCAGATGAGAATTCTACCACTAAACCACCAATGCCCTGGAGGGAAGGTGGTGCTTGTTAACAGAGGTTATGTAAATAGAATGAAGTGGTTATGTAAATAGAATAGTGTTAAGCAGGGGGGATTAAACTAATGAAACAGAAGGGGTTTTTAGAAGCATACCAACACTGTGAGGGGTCTCTTTGTTAGTTTCTTTGGCTGTGCAGAAGCTTTTCAATTTGATGTGGTCCCATTGGTTTGTTTCTGCTTTAGTCTTCCTTGCAGTTGGGTTTGTTTCATCAAAGATGTCCTTGAGGTATAGGTGGGAAAGTGTTCCACCAATGTTTTCATCTAAGTATTTGATAGTTTCTGGTCTAGCATCCAGGTCCTTGATCTATTTGGAGTGGATTTTTGTTTCTGGTGAGATAAGGTGGTTCAGTTTCATTCTTCTGCATGTTTCAACCCAGTTTTCCCAGCACCATTTATTGAAGAGAGCCTCCTTCTTCCATTTAATACATTGGGTCCCCTTATCAAAGATTAGATGTCTATAGGTGTGGGAATTTAGTTCGGAGCTTTCATTTCTGTTCCACTGGTCTGTGTGCCTATACTGAGTTCCAGTATCATGGTGTTTTGATGATGATGGCCTTATAATATAGTTTAAGGTCTGGGAGTGTGATGCCTCCATTTCTGTTTCTTTTCCTCAAGATGGTTTTGGCAATTCTAGGTGTTTTCTGGTTCCAGATAAATTATTGTAGTTTTTGTTCTATTCTTTTAAAGAAGCTTGGTGGAACTTTGATAGGTGTTGAATTAAATTTGTATATGGCTCTGGGGAGAATATTCATTTTGATATTTGTTCTTCCAGTCCATGAGCATGGGATGTCTTTCCATTTCTTGGTATCAGTTTCTATTTCCTTGAAGAGTGACTCATAGTTTTCAGTATACAAGTTTTTCACTTCTTTCGTCAGCTTTATATTGCTAAGTATTTTATTGATTTTGCTACAGCAGTGAATGGGAGTGATTCCTGGATGTCATCATCTTCAGATTTACATTTGCATAAAGAAATGCCACTGATTTTTGTACACTGATTTTGTAGCCTGACACCTTGCTATATTGCCTAATAACTTCCAGTAGTTTTCTGCTGGATACTTTAGGTTTTCTATGTATACTATCATATCATCTGTAAATAGTGAGAGCTTGACTTCATCCCTTCCAATCTGTATTCTTTTGATTTCTTTCTCATGCCTGATTGCTATGGCAAGAACTTCCAATACTATGTTGAAGAGTAATGGTGATAGTGGACATCCCTGTCTACTGTCCCTGATCCGAGGGAGAATGCTTTCAGGTTCTGTCCATTGAATATGATGTTGGCTGTAGGTTTGCTATTTATGAATTCCACTATCTTGAGGAATTTCCTGTCTACTCCCATTTTTTGTAGTGTTTTGAGCATGAATAGGTGTTGGATTTTGTCAAAGTCTTTCTCTGAATCTATTGAAATAATCATGTTGTTTTTGGTTTTGCTTTTATTGATGTGGTGAATGACACTGATTGACTTACGTATGTTGAACCAGCCTTGCATTCCTTAGATAAATCCCACTTGGTCGTGATGAACAATCTGTTCGATACACTGCTGTATCTGGTTGACCAGGATCTTATTTAATTTTTTGACATCTGTGTTCATCAGAAATATTGGTCTATAGTTTTCCTTTTTTGTTGTGTCATATCTGCTTTTGGTATCAGGGTGATGTTGGCTTCATAGAAGGTGGAAGGGAGTGTTTTTGTTTCTTTAATCTTGTGGAAAAGCTTTAGAAGTATGGGTATTAATTGTTTTCTGAAGATTGTGTAGAATTCGTTTGTGAAGCCATCTGGTCCAGGACTTTTGTTGTTGGGGAGATTTTTAATAACAGTCTTGATTTCTTTGTCTGTGATTGCTGCATTTAGGTTTTATAGTTCTTCTTGGTTAAGTTTGGCAGGGCATATGTTTCTAGGAATTCTTCCATTTCTTCCAGATTTTCTAGCTTGGTAGTGTATAGTTCTTAGAAATTTTGCATGATTTTCTATATTTCTGTGGTGTTAGTTGTGATCTCTCCTCTATCATTTACAATTCTATTCATTTCAGTCTTCTCCCCCACCCCCCCCTTTTTTTTAGTGAGTCTGGCTAGGAGTTTGTCAATCTTGTTTAATTTTTCAAAGAACCAACATTTGGCTTCATTGATCTTCTTTATGGTTCACTTATTTTCTATGTTGTTTATTTCTGCTCTAATTTTAGTGATTTCTGCCCTTCTGGTTGCTTTAGGGTTCCTTTGTCTCTCTTCCTCTAAATCCTTAAGATGTGCAGTAAGGTCGTTTATTTGAGCTTTTTCTTGTTGTTTAATATGTGATTGTATGGCTATGAGTTTTCCTCTCAATACAGCTTTAGCTGCATCCCCAAAATTTTGATAGCTTGTGTCTTCATTTTCATATGTTTCCAGGAACATTTGAATTTCTTGCTTGAGCGTCTCTCTGACCCAGTGGTTCTTAAGCAGTATGTTGTTTCATTTCCAAATTCCGTGTCTTTTAGTAATTTTCTGTTGGTTGTTACATGTTAGCTTTACTCCACTGTGATCTGAGAAGACACTTGGTATGATTTCAATGCTCTTGAATTTATTGATGCTGTCTTTGTGGCCTAAAATGTGGTCTATCCTTGAGTATGTGTTGTATGGATTTGAAAAGAATGTGTATTCCATTTTTTTTAGGGTGAAGAACTCTGAAAATGTCCTGGAGGTCTAGTCTGTCCATCTCTTCCTTTAATTCTCTTGTTTCTTTGTTGATTCTCTGCTTTGTTGATCTGTCTAAGTGTGTGAGTTGGGTGTTAAAGTCTCCTACTAGTATTGTGTTACTATTGATGTATTTTTGAAATTCTTTCAGTAGGTGCTTGATGTATTTAGATGGTCCCTCATTGGGTGCATAGATGTTAATAATTGTTAAGTATTCTTGGCTTATTGATCCTTTAATCATTATGCAATGTCCTTGCCTATCTTTTATTACTTTATTTAATTTAAAGTCTGTTGTGCCAGAGATAATCATGGCTGTTCCAGCTTTTTTTTTTTTTGGTTCATTAGCCAGTATGATAGTTTTCCATCCTTTCACTTTAAGTCTGTGTTTATCTTGTTGGGTCAGATGGGATTCTTACAAGCAGCATATGGTTGGGTTATGTCTTCTGATTCATCCTCCAATTCTGTGCCTTTTGATGGGTGAGTTTAAGCCATTGACATTTATTGATATTATGGATATAATGTATTGTAGTGCCATTATTCAATATTTTTTTATTTGCTCTGATATATAGCAAGTTTTATGGTGATTTTCTTGTTTATAAGAGGTCCTTTAGTGTTGGGCTAGCTTCATGGGCGAGAGAGAGATGACTTGGAACTCATGGCTGAGCAGGAATGCAATTCCAATGTTTTTAATCAGAAAAGAAGATTCTTTTATACTTGCCAAGAAGGTAGTAGTAGGGTGGCAAACAGGATGTGACTAGGAGAAGGGGCAGAGTGAAAAGAGAGTGTAAACCAGTAGGGATTAAACCAGGGTGGGTCTCAAACAAAACAGTGATTATGTTAATAGATCACAGAGTCAAGCAATGCAGGAGAACAGAAGCAGAATTAGCCAAAGGAGAAATGATGACAAACATTTCCCCCTTTCTTTTTATCTAATGTCCATAGTATCAGGAATGCGGGGTGTTTTGTGAGGTATGGAGACTGATAGGAGGCACACCTTTGGGGTTCTACTGTTGCTCCTTGCTCAACCTCTTGGTAGAAAGAGAGACTAACAGGATTGACACACCCCTCAGTTTCAAGCCCTTCCAAGATCAACCACATCCTCACAGTTTCCCAACATCTCCCTCTTACTTAACGGCCATATTTAAATGGGTGAATGTCTGTAAAAGACTCCATTTCCGTCAAGGGAATAGCAGTGTAGGGGTGAACAGAATCCTATATCATGCAGGCGTTTTCAAAAGAACTGGCACAAGACAGGAAGGTACAAGTAGGAGAGCAGCAAGAATCAGTGTGATGCCAAGCCAAAGGGAGGCCTGAAGGGCCATTTCCTGCCTCAAAGGGCAGGGCCTATCAGGCGAAAGGGTGTTTCCTGCCTCTGGGGGCATTTCTTGCCTCTGGGGGTGTTTCATGCCTCAAAGGGCATTTCCTGCCTCTGGGGGCAGGGCCTACTAAGGAGGGGGGTTTCCTGCCTCGGGGGCAGGCCCTGCACGTGAGGGCCGTGGCCTATAGAGTCCCAAGGCAGCATCCTGCAAAGTCCATGGACTGCTGCGGTCTGTCTTTGAGAAATCCAGCAGCGTAAAGGGAAGCTGCTGTAAAGTTGTGTAAAGTGTCCAAGAGGTGTGCCAGTAAGTCCAATAGAAGTGTCATTCCGATGCCAAAGAAATTCCAGGGGTTGAAACACTGCAAGTCTATTTCTATGGGGAAGGTCAGCCACTGTAATTCTGCCATTTCTGTAGAGAGTGAGCTTTGGAGTCTGTGAATCTGTTTCTTCAGGTCATGCCAGGTTACATCATTGGTTTTGGGGGGTGCGTTGTAGTCATGCCATCTTGTGGGCACTGTCAGAGAACATGGGTCCAAATGGATTTCCAGGGATTCTATATGAGCAGATGCTTTTTCATGTGAAGACTTGACAGCTGTAATTCACTTACTTGTGAAACAAAACTTGTAGCAGATTAGAAGTTTACTGTAATTGGTAACTCATTTATAATTGGTTTAAGTACCTTTATAATTTTGGAAGTCCTTTCTAGTATGGTTTTAAGGTTGTTTAAACAGTTTAAGCTCAATAAAATGTGGAAAGGTAAAAAGAAGAACCATTATTAGAAGTCTCAAGCATGAGAATCATTAGCATAATCAGTGTGCTATCTACCCCAACCATACTCATACAGTTTTCAGGATTAAATATGGCCATTAAGTAAGAGGGAGATGTTGGGAAATTGTGAGGATGTGGTTGAGCTTGGTAGGGCTTGAAACTGAGGGGTGTGTCAATCCTGTTAGTCTCTCTTTCTACTGAGAGGTTGAGCAAGGAGCGACAGTAGAACCCCAAAGGTGTGCCTCCTATCAGTCTCCCTACCTCACAAACACCCCGCAATCCTGATACTATGGCCATTAGATAAAAAGAAAGGAGGAAATGTTTCTCCTTTGGCTAATTCTGCTTCTGTTCCCCTGCATTGCTTGACTCTGGTCTATTAACATAATCATTTTTTGTTTGAGACCCACCCTGGTTTAATCCCCACTGGTTTACACTCTCTTTTCGCTCCACCCCCTCTCCTAGTCACATCCTGTTTTCCATTGGTTTAATCCCCACTGGTTCGCACTCTCTTTTCACTCTACCCCTTCTCCTAGTCACATCCTGTTTTCCATCTTACCACTTCCTTCTTGGCAAGTATAAAGAATCTTCTTTTCTGATTAAAAACATTGGAATTTCATTCCTGCTCAGCTCCAGGTCATCTCTCTCCCACCCATGAAGCTAGTGCGGCACTTTAGAACCTCTCTCAGGGCAGGCTTAGTGATAGTTGCCTCCTTTAACTGTTGTCTTCTGAGAAGGTTTTGATCCCTCCATCTAGTTTGAATGAAAGTCTAGCAAGATATATTATCCTTGGTTGAAACCCTTTTTCATTCAGGGTTCGATAGATATCTTGCCATTCTCTTCTGGCTTTTAGAGTTTGAGTGGAGAAGTCTGTTAATAGTCTTATGGGTTTTCCCCTGTATGTGACTGTTTGTTTTTTTCTTGCAGCCTTTAGGATTCTTTCTTTATCCTTACTTCTTTGCATTGTAACTATGATGTGTCTTGGTGTCTTCAGGTCTGGGTTGATTCTGTTTGGGACTCTTTGGGATTCTTGAATCTTAATGTCCTTTCTGATTTTTTAGGTTTGTCTGTTTGGGACTCTCTGGGCTTCTTGAATATTAATGTCCTTTCTGTTGTTTAGGTCTGGGAAGTTTTCTCCTATAATTTCCTCTAGAATATTTACTTCCCTTTCCTCTATTTCTTCCTCTGGCAGGCCAATTATACAAATGTTACTTATTTTTTTTTTTAAAAAAAATTATTTATAAAAAGGAAACATTGACAAAACCATAAGATAAGAGGGGTACAACTTTGCACAGTTCCCACCACCAGACCTCTGTATGCTATCTCCTCCACTTACAGCTTTCCTATTTTTTTTTACTTATTAACTTTATTCATTTGCTTTCCTATTCTTTAATCCTCTGAGAGTATGGACCCAAGATCATTGTGGGATGCAGATGGTTGAAGGTCTGGCTTCTGTAATTGCTTCCCTGCTGAACATGGACGTTGACAGGTTGATCCATACTCCTAGCCTGTCTCTCTCTTTCCCTAGTGGGGAAGGGCTCTGGGGAAGTGAAATTCCAAGTCACATTGATGGGGTTGTCTGTCCAGGGAAGTCTGGTCACATCTTGCTAGCATTTGGAACCTGGTGGCTGAAAAGAGAGTTAATATACAAGCCAAACAAATTGTTGAACAATTATGCACCTAAAGGCTGGAATAGTGCAGATGAAGCATTGGGGGGGGGGGTCCTCCATTTTGTAGATAGCTAGTGGGCATATTTTAGTTATATTTCAAAGGGCCTGTAGCTATACTAGTGTTTCTTTTTTCTTTTTTTGTCTGAGCCTAAAATCTGATATGCAGGTGAATCCTAATTATTGTCTGGGGAGATAATGTCATGGCTGAGAGAAGGACCAGAAAGCTGCATCAGTGAAGAGAGCAGCTCCTTAGTATGGGAAAGGGGTATAAATATTACTGTGAACCCCATTGATTTGATGTGATCTGGGGCCCATAATTAGCTTAGGAATATGTGTGACCTCTACATCCCTCTAGATCTGAGCTCACATTCTGTGGTCATGAGTAGGAACATTCCATGCTGCCCCACTATCAACCCATCTTCCTCAGGTGTAGCATAGAGTATGTTGTCCATCCTCCCTTTGGAGGATGGAACATTCTCTACCATTGTTGATCCAGGTTGAGCGCAAGGTCCTATGGGGCCACAAAGGAGTCTGTTTTGTCGTTCCTATTAGAAATGACCAGTAACAATAGAGAGAGGGACTTATTTAAGGTCTAGGCCCATCAAGTCTGTATGGGAATCTCAGGACTCCCTGATCCATGCCTGATGTCTCTGTACACAGTCTGAGGTGAAGCATTCTGAGATTGTGCTCATTCCATTGATTAGGTTTGAATCAGTGGATGCATTGGATCGACCTTCCCATGGTGCATCCCGTGAGTACCCATCCATTGGGGAAACTGACAATCCTTCCTAGCCTACTGAATCCACATGGATCCCAATCACTTTCAAAGCCAGCAACAAGCAGCTCCTGACAGCTTTCAAGCTGTTGGTCCTGCTCTTCAATTCCTCCAACTTAATGTTGAGGGGCTGTCCTTTGCCAAACGTGTTATTATTGGTCAATTGGCAATACAGCATCAGGCAGATGTCATTTGCCTACAAGAAACACATATAGCAGTCGATGAAGCTGCTCGATTCACCATCAGTGGATTCGATTTAATATGCTATAATCTCCATCCTAAACACGGCCGAGCCATCTACGCCAAATTGTATTTTGCGGACGTTTACCATACGGCCTCTTCGACCTTCTACAACTCCATTACTATTGGAACTATTCAGCTCGTCAACGTATATAAGCCTCCCAGTGCCTCATGGGATAATGAGGTCCTGCCTAGCCCGAATCACCCAGCCGTTTACGTTGGAGACTTTAATAGTTATCACCAAGACTGGGGATATTCCTCCACTCGTGCTGACGGCTCTATCTTAGCCAACTGACTGGGCTTCAGCGAATGACCTCTCCCTATTATACAATCCCAAACAGCCAGGCTCTTTTCACAGTGCTAGATGGAATAAAGACTCGTCACCCGACCTGTGCTGGATTAGCACAGTCAACGGCCAAGCCTTTCCCGCTACGAGACAAGTTCTCAAGATCTTCCTGCACAGTCATCACCGCCCAGCTATCATCCACATTGGTCTCCAGCTCCCACTGATTCTGTGCTCGGAGAAACTAAGATGGAACTTTCGGAAAGCAAACTGGCATCTGTTCAGTGATCTTACCAACAAATCTATTCCTGCAATTCCAATTAACTCTATCCCCTCTGAAGATTCCTACAGGCGCTTCCGCCAAGCCATCTTCAAAGCAGCTTCCCAAGCCATTCCTCATGGGAGACGTGCTAACTATACGCCTTGTCTTGATGCTGAATGCGAGCAACTACTACAGCAGTATGATGAGTCAGGCGACCCAGATGTGGCTGACCATCTCATTGCCTCCCTGGATACAGCACGCCAAGCCCGCTGGCAACAACTCACGGAAAGTCTGAACTTCACCCACTCAAGTAGGAAGGCCTGGAAGCTTCTTCATAGTCTGGGTGCCGGTAGCCAACCCCTCTTTGCATTACCATTGTGTTATCTACCCCTGCCCTTCATGTAGTTTTTAAGCTGAGTTTTCTGGGGTTAAATGTTCAGAGCAAAGCATAGAATTCAAGGAGTGTATTTGGAAAGTAAATACTCAGTAATAAACTGGAAATTCTAAGGAGAAGATGATTACAAAGTACTGTGCAAAGGGCCTTTTAGCTCTTGTAGAGCTTTTATTGATCCTTCTGCCCTTCCTAGCCCCTAAACACACACAAGATTAAACAATTAAAGCAATACCTGCTGACTGAACAAAAGAAACTACACCAAGTATGCAAGCTCAAAAGCAACCAACCCATCACAGAAAATACAAATGATAACACAAAAAGATCTGGGGGAAATGCCATATCTATGATATAATTTAGAATGATATAATTTAGATATAATTTAGAACACTCATTATGAGGGCAATTCAGAAATCTAAACATAACATACAGACACAAGTCCAACTCAGAGATCTTTCACCAGAGTTACAAAACACACACACACACACACACACACACACACACACAGCAAAAACAAACTTTGAACAGGTATGAAGGACCATTTCAATAGAGTTAATTCTCACATCGCAGGCTAGGAAGTAGGCTAAATCAGGCTGAGGAGATATGAAGGCTAGAAGATATAGTCACTATACTCAGTCTCAAAGCTGTTGGAAAGGGACTGTTTAGGAAAAGTGAAGCAGTTCTCTATGAAGCAGCAGGCTGCACCATGTGAATGTGAAAGTTATTGGGGTAACTGAGGATGAAGAGAGATAAGGAGGAACATAGAATATATTCAAATAAATTATAGCAGAAAACTATCCACACCTGTGCAATGCTCAAAACATAGATATTCAAGAAGCTGGATGAACACACAAAATTTCCTGAATCCATAATGGCACACATCAAGATACATCAGAATAAAATTATCCAAAGCCAAGGACAAGGAAAAAATACTGCAGGTTTCTAGGGAAAGGAAGAAACTGACATATATAAATAGAACCATTAGGCTTTCATCATATTTCTCATCACAAATCCTAGAGGCAAGGAGGGAAATGAAGCGATATACTCAAAGTATTAAAATATAAGAATTGCCAGCCAAATTGTTCTTAAAGTATACAGAAACTGAAGGAATTCACCTCCACCAAATCTTCTTTGAAAGATTTATACTGAAAGAAATCCCACATGTAAAGAAGCAAAGGAATTCCAACTCTAAATAAGGTGAACAGTGGTAGAATAGAATAGGAACACAAACAACAGCAACAGGACAAAACAAAGACGTAGGAAATGGACAAAAGGGGAGGACAGAATGATCAAATTGGTGAATTGAGGTCAACTTAAAGTCTGTCGTAGATATTGTAAGTTAAATACAATAGTCATGATAACCCAGTGACATTCCTCATGGAAATTTAAAAACTTGTCCAAAAATTTGTGTGGACCTACAAAAACCAAAACAAACAAAAAAAGTGAGTCACCAAAACACTTAAATAAATAGAAATATCATACTCTCTAAGTTTAGTTTATACTACAAGGCAGTAGTACTTACAACAGTAGTAACAGAATAAAAATGGATGCTTTGGATCAATGGTAGAGAAATGAGAACTGAGTTATCAATTACACATATACAACCACCAAATACATGACAAAGGGACCAAAACTAGTCAAGGTCTCATCATCAACGAATAGTGCTGGAAAACTGGACAGCTATATGTAGGAAAGTGAAAACAGACCACCACTTAACCCCATGCCTGACAATCTGATCAAAAATGGATCAAAGACCTGGATATTAGATCAGGACTTCTAAAATATATATAGAAGAAAAAATTCTCCGTCTTTTGCTCACAGTGGATGGAGCTTGAAGGGACAGTGTTGGGTGTGGTGGGTCAATAAGAGAGGGATGAGTACTGAATGATCTCACTTGTAGGTGGAACTTAAGATTCAGCAACAGAAAGGGAAAAAAACAAAGTAACCTGAATTGGGATTGGTGTACTGCAAATGACTCTGGGGAGAAAGGGGAAAAAGCGGGTGGGTGGCTTTGAGGTCCTATGCTGGGAGTGAAAGTATTTTACAGACATCTATCATGGGAAGATGGGAAATTATACCCCTATGTCAGCAAATGTAAACAATTCACCCCTCCAATAAAATGAAAAAAAGAATTGTAAATAAAATATACTTTTCAGAATATTTTCTTTAAAACAAGTAATGAAATGGCTTAATTTTATTTTGAACACTTTATTAATTTATCTCAATTTTTTAATTTTTCCATAGAGTTGTAAGTTATGAGAATCTCAATAAAAATGACTACTATACTATTAGCCAAAAGGCAGTAACACACATTTATAATGATGACATTGAATTTATTGAAATCGAGAGATGGGAACAGGAATATCTATATCACAGAGAACTCACTAAGATCCCCATATTTTCACTTTTCCGGAAGTGGAAAGCTTTTAATGTGTGGAAGAAGAATGTTCATTCCAAAAAAATCACTGGATGTCGAGATTCTCTACAAAAAAGTTTATTCATTGTTAATCAGGTATTTATTAGTCATATTTTAAAAATACTTAAAGAAAATGTTAATATATCACAGTTGTAAGTATAGACTGTTTCTGAAAAGAACCCTTATCAAAAATCAGTTGACCAGAAATGTGAGTTTCTTAATATTTAAATTCTGCCCCATTGACCTATTTCTATTCATTTGCCAGCACCACACTGTCTTCTAGAATTGTGAGTCCTCTAAACCTGTTGAATTTCTGCTTGTGTTTTCAGATTAGTTTGTCAGTTTCTCCAAAGAAGCTAGGTGGAAGTTTTTGTAGTGATTGCTTTACATTCCTATTTAAATTCATCCTATAGATCTATTTAGAAGGTACTGCTATTTTAACATTATTTTGTAGTTTGTTGACTTACAATATACCTTATAAGTCTTCTTCAATTTCTTAAAGTTGTGTTTTGTAGTTTCAGAGTATGTTTTATACTTCCTTTTGAACTTATTACTAAATAATTTATTGTTTTGGTACTGTTGTAAGTGGCATTTTTACAATTCCATTTTGAATTTTTCCTCATATTTATATAGTAAATATAGTACACATACATAGCACTTGTATAAATATGAACATATTATATATAATATGTAGACATATATTCTATATAGTTATCCAATTAAATTTTTATGTGGAACCTGCTTCCTAGAACCTTGCAGAATTTATTATTGACTCTAATATTTTGGCTCCTTTTTTTTTTTTTACCAGAGCACTGTTCAGCTTTGGCTTTTGGTGGCAAGGGGGATTAAACCTGGGACTTTGAAACCTCAGGCTTGAGTACCTTTTTGCAGAACCATTAAGCTATCCACCCTCACCTGGCTCTAATATTTTGGGATGTGTGCATTTCTTAGAATGCTTATGAATAAGAATATGTCATTTACAAATAGGTATAGTTTTCTTTTTCCTTCCCTATCTCAGTGAGATTTTTTTCTTTCTACTTCTTTATTAGATAGAACAGATAGAAATTGAGAGGGTGGGGGAAATAGAGAGACAGAGAGACCTGCAGACCTGCTTCACTACACATGAAACACTGCCCCTGCAGGTGCGGAGCTGGGGCTTGACCCCGAGTCTTTGTGCACTGTAATGTTTGTGCTTAACTGGGTGCATCACAGCCTGCCCCCCAACCCCAATGACTTTTATTTGGTTTTTAGGAACTTCTTATTCAGTGGAAGCAGTAAGAACAGAAATCCTTGTTCCTGATCTTAAAAGGAAAACTTTCAGTGATTTTCTATTAAGTAGGATATTATAAGTATGATGTTATTCTCTATTTCTGATTCATTGAATATTTTTATGATGGAGCCATGATAATTCTGTCAAATTCTTTCCGTGCAAAATTAAGAATAAGATGTACCTTTTGCTCTTTATATAATCCTTCTTTCCCTCTTTCAAAGTTCTAGATTTAATTGCTAGTATTTTGTTGATGGTATTTGCACATATATTAATATAAAAGACTGGGTAACAGTCTTTCCTTGTGATGGATTGATTTGCTTTTTGTGTCTGGATAACACACTCTTTATAGGTTTGAGAACTGTTCTGTCTTCTATTTTAAAAGAGTTTATGGGGAGTCAGGCTGTAGCGCAGCGGGTTAAGCGCAGGTGGTGCAAAGCACAAGGACCGGCATAAGGATCCCGGTTCGAACCCCGGCTCCCCACCTGCAGGGGAGCTGCTTCACAGGCAGTGAAGCAGGTCTGCAGGTGTCTATCTATCTTTCTCTCCTCCTCTCTGTCTTCCCCTCCTCTCTCCATTTCTCTGTCCTATCCAACAATGACAACAACAATAATAACTACAACAATAAAACAACAAGGGCAACAAAAGGGAATAAATAAATAAAATAAATATTTTTTTAAAAAAAGAGTTTATGAAGTATTAGTCTTTTCTTTAAATGTTTGGTAGAATTCATCAGTGAAGCTATCTGTGACTATATCTAGTCTTTATAAATTCCTTCTAGTTTTATGTATATCTATATATGTTTTCTCAAATTAACTTTACTGTATAGTAAGTAAATGGATTACAGTACACTTGTGGACACATGGGTACAGTTTCGAATCTCTGTATATGTGCCTGCAAAATACACTCAGCCCTTTTCCACGATGTTTCACTTCTCTCTATACTTAATTATATGTATTTAGTAGGAATTTTTCTGTAATAAGGAAAGTGAGGGGTCAACTCTATGAAAACCTCATGATAACAAATTTCCCAAAAGAAAGAGGAGCTCTAGCACCAGAAGCATTGGAGGAAGGTCTGCCAAAGCATACTGACTGACAAAAATTGTACTATCTCACTTTTTTCTTTTTAAAAATATTTTTATTTATTTATTATTGGAGAGAGAGAGAAATCAAGAGTGGGGAGGGAGATAGACAGGGAGAGAGAAAGACACTTGCAGACCAGCTTTACCATTCATGAAGCTTTCCCCCTGCAGGTGGGGACCAGGCACTTGAACCCAGGTCCTTGTGCACTATAATGTGTACCCAACCAGGTGTGCCACCAGTTGGCCCTGCTATCTCACTCTTTTCTGTATTGATACCCACCATCAAGGTGGTAATTCTCTGTCCTTTTATAGTTCTGATAATAACTTAAAATAATGTTGGATCCTTATCACTGTAGTGGACACTGTTGATGTAGTAGTCAGTAATGACCTACCTAGGGAAGATTTACTAACAGCAGCAAAAACAAAGTAGGGAGGTCAGCTTGTATTCCCTATAGCATTCATACCTATTCTTTATGTTGGAAGTCAGATATTTAGGTGAAGCTTTTTTTTTTTTAAACTAAATAATGGTGATTCCTGTTTTCATTCAGTATTTGCGACCAGCTCTTCTCAAAATAAATGAAATGTGTTATCAGTTGAGTTTTGTGGGACTTTGTAGTATTGAAAAATGTCACACCTACACCCTGCAAGAATTTAAGTTTGCACAAGTCTTACGGCTAGAAGAGGTAGGGATTTTACCTATGAACTTTCAGATTTTTTTTCCCCCTACTGTGGCTACTGTGCTACCACTCATTATGCATATTCATCCATGTCCAGGTGACAGAGCGCCTAGAGGAGTTCCGATGTGAGACTCGGGAAGTGGTCAGGAATGCTTGTCGCAGTGCTCTGCATGCTGAAGGCTTTATTCCTGATGATTGTTTATATGACTCTAATGCAGGTATGAAGGGGGAAAACCTCCGAGATATCAAAAACAGTGGACTTAATACCTTTTAATTTACTTTTGTGAGTACTTATTTATTTATTACCAAAAGCACTGCTCAGCTCTCGCTGATGGTGGTACTGGGGATTAAACTTGGGACATTGGCGCCTCGGTCATGAGAGTCTTTACATAACCATATGCTATCTACCACACCCGCACCCTTTCGGAAGAGCTAATAGGTCATGAATCTAATATATATTGTGGAAGCAGGAACATAGTAAGTACTGCATTTTTCCTGTTTTACTCCTGCTTGTGCCAGGTGTTTCCTATCTGCTTATAAATTTATTTCACAAGTATTTGATAGTGTACTCAAGGCCTCTGTTTAAAGGCATCTCTATCCTATTTCTGCAGACAGTAGTTTCATTAAAAATATAGGACTGGATGAATCATAGCATCTATAAGGGACTCAAGGATAACTAAAATGCAGCTCTGAAAATAGCTCGACTGGCAAGGCATTAGGTTGGCATGCCCAAGGTTCCCATTCCGTCCCCAGAATTACAAGTGCCAGTGTGCTGCTCTTGTTTATCTCTTTCTCTCTGCTCATGTAAAACTCTCTCTCACACACATGTAAGAAAAAAAAAACTCTAAAAATACTTTTAAAGGGAGTTGGGCTGTAGTGCAGAGGGTTAAGCGCAGGTGGCGCAAAGCACAAGGACCGGCATAAGGATCCCGGTTCGAACCCCGGCTCCCCACCTGCAGGGGAGTCGCTTCACAGGCGGTGAAGCAGGTCTGCAGGTGTCTATCTTTCTCTCCTCCTCTCTGTCTTCCCCTCCTCTCTCCATTTCTCTCTGTCCTATCCAACAACGACAACAACAATAATAACTACAACAATAAAACAACAAGGGCAACAAAAGGGAGTAAATAAATAAAATAAATAAATAAAAAACTTTTAAAATACTTTAAAAAAAAGAATAACTAAAATAGAGTGGCTGAGCAAGTTGTATATATATATATACAATGGAATACTACTCAGCTATAAAAAATGGTGATTGCATCGTTTTCAGCCGATCTTGGATGGACCTTAAAAAATTCATGTTAAGTGAAATAAGTCATAAACAGAAGGATGAATATGGGATGATCTTACTCTCAGGCAGAAGTTGAAAAACAAGATCAGAAAAGAAAACACAAGTAAAACCTGAACTGGAATTGGCGTGTTGCACCAAAAAAAAAAAAAAAAAAAGACTCTGGGGTGGGTGGGTGGGGAGAATACAGGTCCAAAAAGGATGACAGAGGACCTAGTGGGGGTTGTATTGTTAATGGAAAACTGGGAAATGTTATGCATGTACAAACTATTGTATTTACTGTTGAATGTAAAACATTAATCCCCCAATAAAGAAATTTTTAAAAAAGAATAAAATAAAAGTGGGAAAAGGAGGGTAGTTGGAGGGGTAGATAGCATAATGGTTATGCGAAGAGACTCTCATGCCTGAGGCTCCAAATAACCAGGTTCAGTCCTCCCCACTACCACCATACACCAGAGCTAAGCAGTACTTTGGTGTAAACAAACAAACAGAAAGATAAAGGAGGGTGCAGTGGGTTAAGTGCAGGTGGTGCAAAGCACAAGAACCAGCATAAGGGTCCCATTTCGAGCCCCTGGCTCCCCATCTGCAGGGGGGGGTTGCTTCACAAGTGGTGAAGCAGGTCTGCAGGTGTCTTTCTCTCCCCCCTCTGTCTTCCCCTCCTCTCTCCATTTCTCTCTGTCCTATCCAGCAACGACGACACCAATAACAACAATAATAACAACAATGAAACAACAAGGGCAACAAAAGGAAATAAATAAATATAAAAATAAAAAATAAAAAGGTGGGTAAGAGCGCTCTTGGGAGAGAAGTATGAAAGTACATAGTTGAAATTCTATTAGAGACACTGTATAAGTTCTCTACAATTTTCGTGTTGAATTGAAAGGCT
Organism: Erinaceus europaeus; assembly: GCF_950295315.1. Lineage (NCBI taxonomy): Eukaryota > Metazoa > Chordata > Mammalia > Eulipotyphla > Erinaceidae > Erinaceus > Erinaceus europaeus. The sequence goes on along the minus strand of NC_080164.1, from coordinate 98,011,433 downwards.
TTGGTGTGGAATTATTTTTTTATTTTCTGGAGTCTGAAATATCTCATACACCAAAATGATTTATTGCTTTGAATCTTCGTCTGAAAGAAATAGGATATTTTATATAATAATTCCTGTCAAATCTTCTGTTGTTCTTAGAGTTTTGCACAGCCCCGGAAGGTTTTGAGTTGACTGCGTATGGAGACACTGAGAAAATGACATATACAGAGCAGGCCAGCAAAAGACACCACTGTATGAGATTAACATGGTAAATGATTCATTCTTTCTAGGAAAGTTGAGCCATACGTCTTCTCAAGTTTCATTAAAAAATGAAAGCCTTCCTCACAGGATTCATTACTAGTGATAAGAAATTTGGGGGTTGTGGTAACCTAAAAGTTGCTCCAAAAGCCTGTTGCTGTAACTATGACCAAGCAACACACATTCTGAGCATGAGGTGCTGACAGACAGTATAGAGTGTCCAAGGCCAATGGTCCCTCTTTAGTCACTAAGCCTTTGTTTCCCCCTAGCCTAGTCTGTAGCCTGTAAATAGTTACATGTGTTAAGTCAGGTACACAGAGGGTTATGGTTCCTGGAATGGACCTGAGCAGTCTTCTCTGTTCTTTTGAACTTAGTCTATATCTGATTTACTCAAGCGAGGAAACACAGAATCTGAATCTTTGAGTTAGCAATTGCTGTCCAACAATGTTTATTTGTTTATTTTTGGCCTCAGGGTTATTGCTGGGCCTCAGTGCCAGCACTATGAATCCACTGCCCCTGGTGGCCGTTCTTTCCATTTTACTGGATATGGCAGAGAGAAATTGAGAGAGGAGGAGGAAATAGAGGAGAGAGAAAGACACCTGCAGACATGCTTCACCACTTGTGAAGCTTCCCCCCTGAAGGTGAGGAGCTGGGGGAAACAACATTTATTCAGCAATAAAGATTTTATTACCTTTATCATTAGAATATGTTACAAATATTTTATGTCCGACAACTTCTTGAAAGTGTCTTAAAAACATTTTGGGCCCTTGTGACTAGATGAAGTAGGTTCTTTCCCCCCACCCCAAATTTAGCTAAATTAATATATTTGTTTGTTAATGAAAAATCCTTAAGAAAGAATACCTCCTCTGGTCAACAAATCTGATATTAATAACATACTTGGAAGTATAAGGAGGAATCATGATATTTAAAAATGTTTTAACTTGCTTTGGAGCCATCTTAAAATAGGAACAAATATAGAAAACTAAAGTTGGTGTTTTTTTTTTCCTTTCAAGTTTTATTCGTCTGAATGACTACCTAATTGAGAATACTATGCATGATCTAACAGTAAACTCTGTTAACTCTCTTCTGAATTATCTCACTGACAAGCTAAAACGAACGCCTTCAGCAGATATCATTCAGAAATGGGTTACTGAAGAAAAGCCTGAAGTTACTGAGAAAAAGGTATATTCAGAAAAAAATTACCACTTAGCATATATTGAGAAGTTGTTAATATACTCTATGGACTATGTTGGTTTTTTTTATACTGTAAAAAATAGAACAAATGTTTAGAGGTTTTGATATTGAGATGTATATTTGAGATGAATGAACTTGAAGTTTTATAGGGAAGGCTCCAAGTTTGTGTGTTGTTCTGCAAATGGCACCCTGGGAGCTGTCTTAGCTAATACTCCAGGGAGCTTCCCTGACAAGCAGAGGCAGGCTGGTCTGTAAGCTTTGTCCAAAATCTTACAAAAAACAAACAAAAAACCTCTATGTGTGTGGGGTTCCTTGGAAGTGATCATCAACCTGAGTGTACGGATGCCTCCCCACACCAACAAGCACATTCCAGACACCAGCAGGGGAGGTATCTGGGAATTCATTTCAACTACAATCAGTTCTGACATAGTCTATCCAAAGATAATGTCAGATCCCATGAGTTATGGACTCAGTCTTCTTCAGTATACCCTGCAGTTCAGATAATATCTTGAGACTTTGAGCACCCTGGTGAGCCCAGATTATCATTCTGACAGATTGGCTGTAAACCACAGTTTCCCAGGACACCCTCCTCAGATTTGGTTAGCTTTCTCAGTCACTCAGCTGTTTGAACCAAACACAAATTCATCCAAAAGATATGTTTACCTTTCTTCATAGCAGCACAATTTATAACAGCCAAAACCTGGAAGCAACTCAGATGTCCACTCAGCTGTTAAAAATGGTGATTTCACTTTCTTCGCCTCATCTTAGATGGAGCTTGAAGGAATTTTGCTAAGTGAGATCAGCCAGAAGGATAAATATGAATATGGGATGATCTCACTCACAGACTTAAGTTGAGAAATAAGACTAGAAGGGAAAATACAAAGCAAAACTTGAACTGGGTTTGGTGGATGGCACCAAAGTAAAGGACTCTGGGGTATGGGAGGGTTCAGGTTCTGGAACATGATGGTGGAGGAGGACCTAGTACAGGGTTTAGAGTGCTTTGCAGAAAACTGAGAAATTTTACTCATGTACAGACAACTGCATTTACTGTTGACTGTAAACTATTAATCCCTCCAATAAAAAAGATAAAAAGAATTTAGCATATGTGTGTGCATATATATGTATATATGATGAATGAAAATTACATCAGCAAATATATAGTAATAATGAAAATATCTATTGTACTAAATGTTATCATGTTTCTCAGGAATTTACAAAAGGTTATTCAACAGATACTACTTTATTTCTTCGAGCCAGAGCCTCAAGTACGCTCAATTTAACTTTTCCAGTGTGTGTGTGTGTGTGTGTGTGTGTGTGTGTGGAGAGAGAGATGTGTTCATGAGATATCATAGCACCAGAACTTTCTTTGGTGCCATTACACCTCCCATGTGATGCCAGGGCTCAACCTTGACCTCACACATGGCAAAGCACAGGCTCTGTAAATATTCAAAAGGGGTCAGGCTGATTAAGTGCACATATTAACATGTACAATGACCCATGTTCAAGCCTCCAGTCCCCACCTGCATGGGGAAAGCTTCATAAGTGATGAAGCAGTTCTGCAGGTCTCTATCTCTCTCCAGGGTTATCACTGGGGTTTGGTGCCTGCAATACAAATCCACTGCTCCTGCAGCCATTTTTTCCATCTTTTTTTTTTTTGATAGGACAGAGAGAAATTGAGAGGCGAAGGCAGAGAGAGAGAGAGAGAGAGAGAGAGAGAGAAAGGGAAAGAGAGAGAGAGAGAGACCTGATTTCAGACCTGCTTCACTGCTTTGTGACGCAACACCCCTGCAGGTGGGGAACTGGGGGCTTGAACCAGGATCCTTGTGTGGGTCCTTACACTTCATGCTATGTATGTTTAACCTGGTGCACCAGTGCCTACCTTCCCTTCTCTTTCTCTGTCTTCTCCTCCTCTCTTGATTTTTGTCTCTATCCAATAAATAACAATATTAAAATATATATTATATGTAGTTTCCTTATAATAGTTTCACACAGAAATCTATCTTATTTCTAGTAAATTATTTTTGTGCTATTGAACATTTTCTCACTATTGCAAATAATGCCTCATCAAACACTGTTGTATATACATTTTTCACATGTCTGTGACTCTTCTCCTTGGAAGACATTTCTAAATTTCATTTATGACTTAAAATTTTGTGTCAGCTTGCAACCTTCCTAGCAGTGTTTCAGAATGAGTCCTTTTTTAGATATTTGCTTTAATATTTGCTAGCTTGTGGTGATTATAAATTAGTATGTCACTGCTTTCAAAGATCGTATTAATGGGACCAGGCAATGGTACACCTGGTTAAGTGCACACATTACAATGGGCAAGGACACAGTTTCAAGCCCCTGTTCCCTACCTGTAGGGGGAAAGATTCCCAACTAATGAAGCAGTGCTGCAGGTGTCTCTCTGTCTCTTCTCTTCTATCTCACCCTCCCTTCTCAACTGTCTTAATGGAGAAAAGAAGGGAGAGGTTGATTAATCATTTGTCTATGCTTTTTAAGAATTACCAGGTTATGCAGCGGGTTAAGTGCACGTGGCGCAAAGCGCAAGGACTGGCGTGAGGATCCCAGTTCAAGCCTCCAGCTCCCCACCTGCAGGTGGGGTCACTTCACAGGCAGTGAAGCAGGTCTGCAGGTGTCTATCTTTCTCTCCCCTTCTCTGTCTTCCCCTCCTCTCTCCATTTCTTTCTGTCCTATTCAACAGTGACGACATCAACTTAATAACTACAGCAACAATAAAAACAAGGACAACAAAAAGGAAATAAATAAATATTAAGAATTACCAGGTTATTGGCATCCCACATTTTCCAATTCAAGTTTATTTGTACTTGAGTATAAATGATTATTTCATTAGCATATATTTCTATTAAGTATATTAAGTGTATTTCTAATGAAATGGTATCAGCCTTCCATTTCCCATGTACATTAGTCATATATTTCTTCCAGTTGTTTGCCTTTCATTTTATTGGTAGTGTTTTTGGCAAGGACAAAAGTTTTACAATTAGATGATCTTCCAATATTTGCATTTATTTATTTATTTTTCTTATCTTAAAATATTTATTTATCTTATGAAAGTGAGGAAAGGTAGAGAGACCAAAGCACCGCTTTACCATCCATGCAGTTCCTCTTGTCTCTGTCCTTGGTGCTCCCATGTGCTTGGAGTTCAAACCCAAAGCTTCATTCATACATATAAGGAATGTACTCTATATACTGAGCTACCTCTCCAGGGTCAGTCATCTGCTTATCTTTTTATTTATTTATAAAATGGAATTATTGACAAGACCATAGGATAAGAGGGATATAATTCCACATAATTCCCACCACCAGAACTCTGTATCCAATTGCCTCCCTTGATAGCTTTCCTATTCTGTATCCCTCTGGGAGTACAGATCCGGGATCATTATGGGGTGCGGAAGGTGAGAGGTCTGGCTTCTATAATTGCTTCCCTGCTGAACATGAGCATTGGCAGGTTGATTCATACTCCCAGCTTGTCTCTCTCTTTCCCTACTGGGGTAGGGATCTGGGGAGGTGGGGCTCCAGGACACCTTGGGAGGGTCATCTGCCCAGTGAAGTCAGGCTGGCATCATGATAGCATCTGGAACCTGGTGGCTGAAAAGGAGTTAAGAACAAATTGTTGACTAATCATGAACCTAAAGGCTGGAATATTACAGATGAAGATTTGGGGTCTCCGTTTTGGAAAAAGCTAGTAGGTCTATTTTAGGTATATTCCAAGGAGCCCATAACCCTACTAGTTTTTGCCTGAGCTTGAAATCTAACATGCAGGTGACCTAAGTTATTGTCTGGAGAGATAGTGTGAGAGTTGGAAATATTTGCCTTTATTTTTTAAAATTATGATAATATTGAAATTCTGTTCTGACATTATAACTCAGCCATTTATACAAATTCAAAAGTGGGGGGCTGGGTGGTAGCCCAGTTAGTTAAGCACACATGGCACAAACAAAGCACAAGAACTGTTGTAAGGATCTTGTTTGAGCCCTCAGCTCCCCACCTACAGGAGGGTTGCTTCACAAGCGGTGAAGCAGGTCTGCAGGTGTCTATTTTTCTCTCCCTCATCTTCCCCTCCTCTCTCGATTTCTCCCTGTCCTCTCCAACAACAACAACAGCTATAACAACAATAACAACCACAACGAGGGCAACAAAAATGGGAAAAATAGCCTCCAGGAGCAGTGAATTTGTAGTGCTGGCACCAAGCCCCAGCAATAACCTGGAGGCAAAAAATAAGAAAAAAGACGAATTCAAAGGTACACTGCCTCTTTGCATTACAGAAGCATTTCTTTATTTTTAAAAGTATTTATTAATTTTATTGCCCTTGTTTTATTGTTGTAGTTATTATTGTTGCTGTTATTGATGTCATCATTGTTGGATAGGACAGAGAGAAATGGAGAGCAGAAGGGAAGACAGAGAGGAGGAGAGAAAGATAGACACCTTCAGACCTGCTTCACCACCTGTGAAGCGACTCCCCTGCAGGTGGGGAGCCAGGGGCTCGAACTGGGATCCTTACTCTGGTCATCATTGTTGGATAGGACAGAGAGAAATGGAGAGCAGAAGGGAAGACAGAGAGGAGGAGAGAAAGATAGACACCTTCAGACCTGCTTCACCACCTGTGAAGCGACTCCCCTGCAGGTGGGGAGCCAGGGGCTCGAACTGGGATCCTTACTCTGGTCCTTCCAGTCTGCGCCATGTGTGCTTAACCTGCTGAGCTACCATCCAACTCCATACAGAAGCATTTTATATTACACCTGGTACTTAAAATCTCTATAACACTGAAAATATGCTCATTTCAGGGAGCCTCAGTAATGGAAAAGCAGGAAGAAGATGATTCTCTCATCCCTATGTTTCTCACAGAGCTGATTTTGACAGTTCAGTCACTACTCTTTGAGCCTTCGCTGGACGATTTTCTGGTGTGTTTCTTTATATAATATTCTTACCCAAACACCTTTCTGCAAAGGGAAAAGCTCTTTTACTATCAAATGACTAGTGGGATTGGCCTTGTCACTCCTCCAAAATGAGGAGGGGGCATTGTTCTCTAAATAGTATGACATCTACATAAAACTAAAAGCTTGGCCATTTTCTTTAGCATGAGAGAAATTAAAGATTTGATAGAATACAGCATCTAAAGAATATATTATATACAAAATTTATAATTAACTATAGGAATACCTCTAATAGAAGTCTAAGAAATCATTTATTGTGAATGCCATTTTATAAGACATTTTTTAATGTGCTTCCCAAGATTAAACTCAGAGACTCAGTCAGTGGTCTACCCACTGAGCCTCTTTCTTGGCCCAAACCAGTGATCTGGAAGGTATCTTGGGTTCTTCCTTACTTCTCTGAGACTAAGTCCTTTGTAAACCCTTAGTTGCACTTACTGCTGGGATCTTTACTGGCTCCCAGTTAGGCTGCTGTAATAGTCTGGTCTCATCTGCATGTCTACCCTTTAATTTTCTACATTACTCACAGTGGGATTGTGCTCTGTTTTAGTTTTTTTCATTAACCAGGGTTATTTCTGGGGCTTAGTACCTGCATGTCAAAATCCACTGCTCCTAATTGCCATTGTTCCTCCTTCCTTTCTTTTTTCCTTCCCCTTCCTCTTTCCCTTCCCTTCCTTTCCCTTCCCTTCCCTTCCCTTTCCTTCCCTTCCCTCCCTTTTCCTTTCCCTTCCCCTTTCCATTTCCTTTCCCTTCCCCTTTCCATTTCCCTTTCCCTTCCCTTTCCCATCCCCTTTCCCCTTCCTTTCCCTTCCCTTCCCTTCTCTCATTCCCTCTCCCTCTCCCTCTCCCTCCCCCTCTCCCTCTCCCTCTCCCTCTCCCTCTCCCTCTCCCATCACTCCTCTCCTCTCTCCTCCCCTCCCTTTCCCTTCCCTTCCCTTCCCTTGCTTTCCTTTTTTTTTCTTCCCTCTCTCTCTGTCTCTTTGATAGAGACAGAATTTGAGAGGGAACTGAGGGGAACCTGCAGCACTACCCCTACCACTTATGAAACTATTTCTCTGCAAGTGGAAGCTAGAGACTTGAACCCAGGTCCTTGCTAATGTTCTACTGGGGGCACCACTGCCAAGAGCCCTTTTATTTTAATATTGCATAGTATTCATATATGCCATATTTCAATCTAACCTTGTCACTTAAAATTACAATTTCTCCAGTACCTATAGTAATATTTTTCAAATAATTCTCTGTGATATATTATTAGACATTACAGGCAGAAAGGAGTTGGGACACATATAAACTTTATTTTTATTTGATAAAACAGAGAGAAATTGAGGTGGAGGAGGAGATAGGGAGAAAGAAAGACACCTGCAACACAGCTTCAACACTCACGAAACTTTCTGCATGCAGATGGGGACTAGGGGCTTAAACCCAGGCCCTTGAGCATCGTAACATGTGTGCTCAACCAGGTACGCCACCACCCAGCCCAGTTTACATGTAAACTTTCTCAAGTTTCTGACACTCTCACCCCTAGCCTAGATCCTCTTCCACTATCATGCACCAGGACCTGAAAGTCCTATCCCCTCTCCCCTCATGTCCCAGAGTCCTTTACTTTGGTGTAATATACTTTTTTTTTTTTAATTAAAATTTTTTTAAAAAATTTTTTAACCAGAGCACTGTTACGCTCTGGCTTACGGTGGTGCAGGGGATTGAACTTGGGACTTTGGAGCCTCAGGCATGAGAGTCTATACTTGTTGTTGTTTTTAATGCAGTACTGCTAACTGACACTTGGCCTCGCATGTGAGGCATGGATTCTACAGCTTAGCTATGACACTTGAACAGGTGCATACTTTTCCAGAGTATAAACATACCATAACATAGCCATAATCCTATTTTTGAACACTAAGTATTTCCTCTAATTGGGGGCTGGATGGTGATGCATATGGGTTACTATGTGTAAGGACCCAGGTTCAAGCTCCCAGTTCCTGCCAGAAGGAGGGAAACTTCATGAGCATTGGAGCAGGCTGCCAGTGCCTCTCTTGTCCCATAACTCACCTTATTTCTCTCTGTCTCATATCATAATTTTTAAAAGAAAGGGGGGAAAAGAGCGGTGGATTCACTGTGACAACCCAGGTGAAAAAACAAAACAAACAAAAACAACTTAAAGGACTTCCTCTAATAGATTATTATTATTAAAAATGTGGTAGTGAATGTCTTTGCACTTTAATATTTATTTACACATGTTATTTGTCTCCTAGGTTAGATTTCTGCACTATAAAAAAATAGAAGCATTTAGCCCATCCTTTAAGTTTCCCTGACTCTGTAGGCATGCTTTGGCCTTCCTTCACTTTTGATTCTTCTGTGTTTATTTCATGCTTATTCTATACAGTCATTACAATGTATTGGAATTTTTGTTTCTCTACTTCTCTTTTAGTTAGGAAATGCCTCTTGATGACAAGCACTGTTGTCTTTTGATTTGTAATGTACTCAGAATTAACACAGTTAATTTATACATTGAATGGGTTATCCCTTTATTTTATCTTAATATTTCAGAAAATTTAAAAATATTCATTAAAATGTTCCTGTGTGTATTTACACTATGCTTATGCTTTTTATCTCTAACAGGATGGCATCTCTGGCGCAATCAATCATTTTCAAAGCACTGTGTTATCAGTCCCTAATCTTGTTCCTGATGCATATTTTAATGCTTTCACCAGCCCTTACATTAACAATAAGCTTGAAGAAAAAACCTGTGGATCTGGCCCAAGCTTATCAGCAGTATTTGAGGATGATAAATATTTTCACACAATTATCCTTCAAATAAAGGTACATTTGATTTTGGTAATACTATCCTAAAAGATTCTTAACTTTTTTTTCTTTTTTTTTTTTTCCTTCTGGGGTTATTGCTGCAGCTCGGTGCCTGTACCACAAATCTACTGCTCCTGGAGGCTATTTTCCCTGTTTGTTGCCCTCGTGTTGTATTGTTGTTGTGGTTATTATTTTGTTGTTGGATAAGACAGAGAAATCGAGAGAGGAGGGGAAGACAGAGATGGGGAGAGAAAGACAGACACTTACAGACCTGCTTCACCAGTCATGAAGCTCCCCTGCAGTTGGGGAGCCAGGTGGATCGAACTGGGAACCTTACCCCTGTCCTTGCGCTTCACCCACGTGCGCTTAACCCACTGCGCTACCGCCCAATCCCCAAGATTCTTAATTTTTAAGAAGAAATTGAGTAATATGTTTTCTTTCCTTAAATTAAAAGTTACTAAATCTCAATTTTTTCTTTTCTTTTTAAGAAATAAATCATAGTTTACTAATAGTTTACATATCCCTTTCTATGATTCTTTTTCTAAAATTTTTTTTGAATTTATTTATTTATTCATGAGAAAGATAGGAGGAGAGAAAGAACCAGACATCACTCTGGTACATGTGCTGCCGGGGATAAAACTCAGGACCTCATGGTTGAGAATCCAATGCTTTGTCCACTACACCACTTCCCAGACCATGATTCTTTTTTTTTCACTTGGCTATTTTATCATGTGCGCTTAACCCACTGTGCTACAGCCTATATGGCTATTTTAAATGTGTGATTAAAAGTGGTTCCAAGATTGTAAAATTTTAGGGTATCTTTCTACACCAAATCTTGCTTAAGTTCTAAATAATAAAATTCAATAATGTTTATCATTTAAAACTGTCTTGTAAAGGATAATTTTTCAACTTTATTATACAGTTGCAATATTCAAAGCATTTTAACATAATGATCATCTGTGTATGTGTACTACTGTATGTAGCATATCCATCATCTCCCATTTTTATGTTTTTTTTCCATTTCATGAGGACTTTTAAGTTTTATTATATCAGAGAGAAATAAGTACAAAATCACTGTAAGGCATATAAAAACAGCATAACCAAGTTGAAACAAAAATAAATCAATAGTATTATGAAACAGGAGTATGCTTAATTTACCTATTAGAAGAAAAAGATTTTCAGTTTGACTTATAAGGCAAGACAGACAATCTGGGTGTGTTCAGGAGAGAATACATTAATCTAAAGAGAGGGACAACTGCAACATGGTAGTGTAGGGCTAGAACCCAGGGTTTCACATCTGTAAGTCCTGTGTTCTTGCCTGTAGAGCCACCTCCCCAGCTATGAAATTAAAAACAAATTCAGAAAGGCTCAATGGTGGAGACAAAAATAAATAGTAAGAAAGGAGGCCTTGTGACCCCATGAGTCAGGAGTTTTCTATCTCCCCTCAATGTGGGCTTTACCACTTGTGGCCATTTTTTTATTCTGATAGACAGACTGAGCGAGGCAAAAACAACACACAGTGGAGCTTCCTCCTTTGTCAGCACTGTTCATACAGTGCCAGAGCACCAACAAACCTGGTTAAGTGCACACAAGCTCCTGGTCCCCACCTACAGGAGGAAAGCTTCACAAGTGGTGAAGCAGGTCTGAAGGTGTCTCTGTCTCTTTATCTCCCTCTTCCCTCTCAATTTTTCTCTGTTTCTAGCTAATAATAAATAAAGAAGAACTATTTAACCAAGGTAATAAATGAAGAAATATTAATATATCCAGATGTGTGTGTACCATTGTATGTAAATGGATTTTCTACTTCCAGCTACTATCCCTAAAGTATGATTTTCAACCACTTACCCTCATATTGTTGTGTTAGGCCATTCACATTGTTGTGTTCCATAGGCCATTCATGTTTTCCTGGGGACTAATTTCTGTCATTTTCAAAAAGTCCTGTTAGGAAACAGAGAGAAGGCTATGAAATGTATCTGTAGCTAAGAGAGACATGAACCACGACCAACGACAAATACATCTTTATTGACCTTTATGGGCACTGAACATATAAACACTGGCATACATTTTAAAGTGACTGACATTAATTATTTTGGTTTACAGAAACCAACCAACCAAACAAACAAACAAAAAAAAAAACACAGGGAAGTAGAAGTTGAAGTCAAATTTAAAAGAGGTGAAGGTGGGGGCCAGGCAGTAGCGCAGTGGGTTAAGCACACATGGAGTCAAGCACACGGAACCAGCTTAAGGATCCAGGTTCAGACCCTGACTCCCCACCTGTAGGGGGGTTGCTTCACAAGTGGTGAAGCAGGCCTGCAGGTGTCTATCCTTCTCTCACCCTCTCTGTCTTCCTCTCCTCTCTCAATTTATCTCTCCTGTATAACAATTACAGCAACAAGGGCAAAAAAATGGCCTCCAGGAATAGTGGAGTCATATGCAGGCACTAAGCCCCGGCAATAACCCTGGAGGCAAAAAAAATTGAAGGCAAGACTTTTAATTAGAGTAAGTGATGGGCATTGGGAATAAGAGATTAAACTTGCCATCATAGTATATTTAATAGTAAGATTAAGCAAATCATTTTGTAGTTTTTGTTAAACCTTTTGCCATTGCTCAAAAATACTCATGTTAAAATAAAAAAAATTACAGTTTGGAAAGTAATTTGACACTTTCTTCTGGCATATTTTGACTACTGATGTGTAATTTTAATGTGAAGCTTATAATTACAAGTGTCTTCTTTTAACTTTAAGGAGCAATTCCTCACATGTGAGATTGGATGATCTTTTTTTTATTATTATTTCATAAGAACATTCGATAAAAGTTCCAGGCTCAAGGCTGTTCTCTTTCTTGACTTATGTGTATTGAAGTTCAAGCTGTTGACTATAGAAAAGGCATTGGTGTATTTTACTTAGAGTGAATTGAATTCTAGAAAAAAAAAAGTAATTTTGTCTTTGTTTTTGTGATTTAGGAAACCATAAGGCAGGCATTTGAATCTGCCCAATTATATGCTAATACTTTTGAAAAGTTACAGAAATTTTTCAAGGAAAATGAAAGTCTTGACTTGCAAGCTCTTAAACTGCAAGAACCTGGTGAGATATTTATGTCTCAATACTAATTATTGATAGGGATTTAGAAGTTTATGGTCTTCTGTTTGTTTGGTAACAGAAATTATAGATCAACAGTTGACTTGACAAAAAAATAACAGTTTATTCATTTCTATGTTATTTTCCTTCCCCCCCCCCGAGCTTTATTCAGCATTGATTTTAAAAAATTATTAGTAGTTCATAAAGGTTTACAAATTATAAAATTACAAAATTTAGTTCCACACTGCACCCACCAACAAAATTTTGTGCCTCTACCCTCCCGTTGATTATCACCATAGTTCTCATGAAGTCTCAGAGATGGTTTGTTTACATCTTTCCAAGTTTTTTTTCCATGTATTTTTTTAAATTTCTTTCTTTTTAATTTCTTTATTGGGGAATTAATGTTTGACATTCAACAGTAAATATAATAGTTTGTACATGCATAACATTTCCCAGTTTTCCATATAACAGTACAACCCCCACTAGGTCCTCTGTCATCCTTCTTGGATCTGTATTAACCCACCCACCCACCTATCCCAGAGTCTTTTACTTTGGTGCAGTATGCAAATTCCAGTTCAGGTTCTACTTGTGTTTTCTTTTCTGATCTTGTTTTTCAACTTCTGCCTGAGAGTGAGATCATCCCATATTCATCCTTCTGTTTCTGACTTATTTAACTTAACATGAATTCCTCAAGGTCCATCCAAGATCGGCTGAAAATGGTGGAGTCACCATTTTTTATAGTTGAGTAGTATTCCACTGTATATATATATATATATATATATATATATATATATATATATATATATATATATATATATATATACCACAACTTGCTCAGCCACTCATCTGTTGTTGGACACCTGGGTTGCTTCCAGGTTTTGGCTATTTATTACAAATTGTGCTGCCAAGAACAATCTTTTTGGATGGGTGTGTTGGGTCCCTTAGGATGTATCCCCAGAGAGGAATTGCAGGATCATAGGTTAGGTCCATTTCTAGCCTTCTGAGAGTTCTCCAGACTGTTATCCACAGAGGTTGGGCCAATTGACATTCCCACCAGCAGTGTAGGAGGGTTTCTTTGACCCCACAACCTCTCCAGCATTGCTGTTACCTTTTCTGATGTATGACATTCTCACAAGAGTGAAGTGATATCTCATTGTTTTCTTTATTTGCATTTCTCTGACAGTCAGAGACTTGGTGCATTTTTTCATGTGTTTCTTGGCCTTTTGGATCTCTTCTGTGGTGAATATTCTGTCCATGTCCTCCCCCCATTTTTGGATGGGGTTACTTGTTTTCTTCTTATTGAGATTTGCAAGTTCTTTATATATGTTGGTTATTAAACTCTTATCTGATGTATGGCATGTAAAGATCTTCTCCCATTCTGTGAGGGGCTACTTGGTTTGGGTAGAAGTTTCTTTAGCTATACAGAAGCTTTTTAATTTGATGTAGTCTCATAGGTTTATGCTTGCCTTAGTCTTCTTTGTATTTGGATTTGTTTCATTGAAGATGTCTTTAAAATTTATGTGGAAAAGAGTTCTGCCAATATTGGTTAGGTTTACTCCTAGATTTTTTATTTCTTTATTGGGGAATTAATGTTTTACATTCAACAGTAAATATAATAGTTTGCACATGCATAACATTCCTGAGTTTCCCATATAATAATACAACCCCCACTAGGTCCTCTATCATCCTTCATGGACCTGTATTCTACCCACCCACCCACTCCAGAGTCTTTTACTTTGGTGCGATATGTCAAATCCATTTCAGGTTCTACTTGTGTTTTCTTTTCTGATCTTGTTTTTCAACTTCTGGCTGAGAGTGAGATCATCCCATATTCATCCTTCTGTTTCTCACTTATTTCACATAACATGAATTTTCAAGGTCCATCCAAGATTTGCTGAAAACGGTGAAGTCACCATTTTTTTTTAACTTAAGAAAGGATTAATTAACAAAACCATAAGGTAGGAGGGGTACAACTCCACACAATTCCCACCACCCAATCTCCATAACACACCCCCTCCCCTGATAGCTTTCCCATTCTCTATCCCCCTGGGAGCATGCACCCAGGGTCATTGAGGGTTGCAGAAGGTAGGAGGTCTGGCTTCTGTAATTGTTTCCCCGCTGAACATGGGCGTTGACTGGTCGGTCCATACTCCCAGTCTGCCTCTCTCTTTCCCTAGTAGAGTGTGTCTCTGGGGAAGCTGAGCTCCAGGACACATTGGTGGGGTCTTCAATCCAGGGAAGCCTGGTCAGCATCCTGGTGGCATCTGGAACCTGGTGATTAAAAAGAGAGTTAACATACGAAGCCAAACAAATTGTTGAGCAATCATGGACCCAAAGCTTGGAATAGTGGAGAAGAAGTGTTAGGGGGGTACTAACTGCAAACTCTAGTGTACTTCTGCTTTCAGGTATATATTTTGCAGTAGTTTATGGATACGTGTGAACAAAAGCTCTCTCTCAAAGACTGGTGTATATCTAGGTTATGGGACTTTGTTAGAAAGTGAACCACCTGAGATGAAATTAGAGTGTACTATAAAAGGAAAGGTCTCACCTGAGTAATGAAGCTGAAGGGTTGTCATTCCACTCATGAAGTCTCTGGACACAGTCTGAAGTGAAGCATGTTGAGGTGGCAATCATTGCGTTGGTTAGGTTGTGATCGGCGGATGCAATATTATTTGGTATGGATTGGGAGAGGCATACGGGAAAGTGGGCCCTATCCAAGGGTTCCAGGACTGGGGGAAGTAGGGGCTCTATAGTGGAGATGTGAGGTTCCTTAAGGTTCAAAAAGACAATTGATAGTTACTGTTATCATCACATTATTTGGTAATTGGGTTAACTTTGAAAAGTCCTTTTGTTATGGTTTGCTGTACAGTACCCAGTATCTTGTATATAGCTGTGCTATTGGATGCTTCTAATCTACTTGGTCTAGGCTTTTGAGAGAGTCCGCATATCAAATACACAGTCTATATATTAAAAAGATTCAGTTTGTGTTTTGAAAAACTTTGAGACATAATTGATTTTCCTCCTCTCAAATTAATTAACTAGTGATTTGTATGTCTACATTTTGCTAGGAGTGTACATAAACAACATTCCCACCACCGAAAGACTGTGACCCATCCCTCCCACCCACTCCCACCCCCCACTGGCCCAGGAAGCTGCATGTCTGCCCCTCACCACAGGGTTTTTACTTTGGTGCCCTACTTATAATTTGGTCAGGTCCTGCTTTTAGTTTCCCTTTAAGATGTTCTTAGTTAACTTCTGTTGATGAGTGGGATCATCCCATACTCATCTTTATCTTTCTGACTTAGCCCACTTAACATAATTCCTTCTAGCTCTGTCCAAGATGGGTCAGAGAAGGTGGGTTCATTGTTCTTGATAGCTGCATAGTATTCCATTGTGTATATATACCACAGCTTTCTCAGCCCCTCATCTGTTGTTGGGCACCTGGGTTGCTTCCAGGTTTTAGCTATGATGAATTGTGCTGCTATGAACACACCTCTTTTTCGTTGGGTGTTATGGAGTCCATGGGGTATAAGCCCAGGAGAGGAATTACTGGAACATATGGAAGGTCTATGTCTAGCCTTCTGAGAGTTTTCCAGACTGCTATCCACAGAGGCTATACCAAATTACATTCCCACCAGCAATGTAAAAGGGTTCCTCTGTCCCTACAACCTCTCCAGCATTTGTTGCTGCTGTCCTTTTTGATGTATGCCATTCTCACAGGAGTGAGGTGGTATCTTAGTGCTGTCTTAATTTGCATTTCTCTGACAATCAGTGACCTAGAGCAGTTTTTCATATGTTTTTTAGCCTTTTGGATCTCCTCTGTAGTGAATGTTTTGTTCATATCCTCTGCCCATTTTTGGATGGGGTCATTTGCTTTTTTGGTGCTAAGTTTGCTGAGCTCTTTATATACTTTGGTGATTAGTTTCTTGTCTGATGTATGGCATGTGAAGATCTTCTCCCATTCTGTGAGGGGTCTCTTTGTTTGTTTAATAGTTTCTTTGGATGCGCAGAAGCTTTTCAATTTGATGTAGTCCCATTGGTTTGTTTCTGCTTTAGTCTTCCTTGCAGTTGGGTTTGATTCATCAAAGATGTCCTTGAGGTGTAGGTGGGAAAGTGTTTTACCAATGTTTTCCTCTAAGTATTTGATTGTTTCTGGTCTGACATCCAGGTCTTTGATCCATTTGGAGTTGATTTTTGTTTCTGGTGAGATAAAGTGGTTCAATTTCATTCTTCTGCATGTTACAACCCAGTTTCCCCAGCACCATTTATTGAAGAGAACCTCCTTCTTCCATTTAATGCTTTGGGCCCCCTTATCAAAGATTAGATGTCCATAGGTGTGGGGATTTATTTCTGGACTTTCAATTCTGTTCCACTGGTCTGTGTGCCTATTTTTGTTCCAGTACCATGCTGTTTTGATGATGATGGCTTTATAATATAGTTTAAGGTCTGGGAGTGTGATGCCTCCATTTCTGTTTCTTTTCCTCAAGATGGTTTTGGCAATTCTAGGTGTTTTCAGGTTCCAGATAAATGATTGTAGTGTTTGTTCTATTCTCTTAAAGAATCCTGGTGGAACTTTGATGGGTATTGCATTAAATTTGTATATGGCTCTGGGGAGAATATTCATTTTGATGATATTTATTCTTCCAATTCATGAGCATGGGATATCTTTCCATTTCTTGGTATCAGTTTCTATTTCCTTGAGTAGCGACTCATAGTTTTCAGCATACAAGTCTTTCACTTCTTTGGTCAACTTTATTCCTAGGTATTTGATTGATTTTGCTGAAACAGTAAATGGGAGTGATTTCTGGATGTCTTCTTCTTCAGATTTAGTGTTTGCATAAAGAAATGCCACTGATTTTTGTACATTTATTTTGTAGCCTGATGCCTTGCTCTATTGCCTAATAACTTCCAGTAGTTTTCTGCTGGATTCCTTAGGTTTTTCTATGTATACTGTCATATCATCTGCAAATAGTGAGAGCTTGACTTCTTCCCTTCCAATCTGTATTCCTTTGATTTCTTTCTCTTGCCTGATTGCTATGGCAAGAACTTCCAATACTATGTTGAAGAGTAACGGTGACAGTGGACAGTCCTGTCTAGTCCCCGATCTGAGGGGGAATGCTTTCAGCTTCTGTCCATTGAGTATGATGTTGGCTGTAGGTTTGCTGTATACTCCACTATCTTGAGGAATTTCACATCTATTCCCATTTTTTGTAGAGTTTTGAGCATGAATGGGTGTTGGATCTTGTCAAAGGCTTTCTCTGAATCTATTGAGATAATCATGTGGTTTTTGGCTTTTCTTTTATTGATGTAGCGAATGACATTGATTGACTTATGGATGTTGAACCAGCCTTGCATTCCTGGGATGAATCCCACTTGGTCATGATGAACAATCTTTTTGATATGTTGCTGTATCCGGTTGTCCAAGATCTTGTTTAATATTTTGTCATCTATGTTCATCAGTGATATTGGTCTGTAGTTTTCCTTTTTTGTTCTGTCCTTATCAGCTTTTGGTATCAGGGTGATGTTGGCTTCATAGAAGGTGGAAAGGAGTATTCCTGTTTCTTCAATCTTATGGAAAAGCTTAAGAAGTATGGGTACTAACTGTTTCCTGAAAGTTTTGTAGAATTCGTTTGTGAAGCCATCTGGTCCAGGACTTTTTTTGTTGTGGAGATCCTTAATAATGGTTTCAATTTCTTTGTCTGTCGTTGGTGCATTTAGATTTTGTAGTTATTCTTGGTTCAGTTTTGGAAGGGCATATGCTTCTAGGAATTGTTCCATTTCTTCCAGATTCTCTAGCTTGGTGGCGTATAGTTCTTTATAGAATTTTCGCAGGATTCTCTGGATTTCTGTGGTGTCAGTTGTGATATCTCCAACATCATTTACAATTCTCTTAATTTGAGTCTTCTGTCTTCTTTTTTTGGTGAGTCTGGCTAGGGGTTTGTCAATTTCGTTTAATCTTTCAAAGAACCAACATTTGGCTTCATTGATCTTTTGTATGGTTCTTTTATTTTCGATGTTGTTTATTTCTGCTCTAACTTTAGTGTTTTCTGTCCTTCTGGTTGCTTTAGGGTTCCTTTGTTCCTCTTCCTCTAAGTCCTTGAGGTGTGCAGTAAGGTAATTTGAGCTTCTTCTTGGTGTTTAATATGTGATTGTATGGCTATAAGTTTCCCTCTCAGTACTGCTTTAGCTGTGTCCCAAATATTTTGACAGGTTGTGTCTTCATTTTCATTTGTTTCCAGGAACATTTGAATTTCCTGCTTCAGTGAGTCTCTGACCCAGTGGTTCTTAAGGAATATGTTTTTTAGTTTCCAAATTCTCTGACTTTTAATAATTTTCTGTTTGTTGTTAAATGTTCGTTTTACTCCACTGTGGTCTGAGATGATACTTGGGATGATTTCAGTGTTCTTGAATTTATTGATGCTGTCTTTGTGGCCTAACATGTGGTCTATCCTTGAGTATGTGTTATGTGGATTTGAAAAGAAGGTGTATTCCAGTTTTTTGGGGTGAAGAACTCTGATAACGTCCAAGAGGTCTAGTCTGTCAATATCTTCATTCAATTCTCTTGTATCTTTATTGGTTCTCTGCTTTGTTGATATATCTAAGTGTGAGAGTGGGGTATTGAAGTCTCCCGCTATTATTGTGTTACTATTGATGTATTTTTGAAAATCTTTCAGTAAGTGCTTGACGTATTTAGATGGTCCCTCATTGGGTGCATAGATGTTGATAATTGTTAAGTCTTCTTGGCTGATTCATCCTCTAATCATTATGTAATGTCCTTGCCTATCTTTTATTACTTTATTTATTTTAAAATCTATCGTGTCTGAGATGAGAATGGCTGTTCCTGCCCTTTTTTGTGGTCCGTTAGCCTGTATGATAGTTTTCCATCCTTTCACTTTAAGTCTGTGTTTATCTTGTTGTTACAGATGGGATTCTTGCAAGCAGCATATGGTTGGGTTATGTTTTTTGATCCATCCCCCACCCTGTGCCTTTTGATGGGTGAATTTAAGCCATTAACGTTTATTAATTTTATGGATTTGATGTACTGTAGTGCCATTGTTCAAAAAAAATTTTTTTTGTTTGCTCTGATATATTGCAAGTATTATAGTGATGTTCTTGTTTATAAGAGGTCTTTTAGAACCTCTTTCAGGGCTAGCTTGGTGATGGTTGCCTCCTTTAACTGTTGTTTGTCTAGAACCTGTTGTTTGTCTAAGAAGGTTTTGATCCCTCCATCTAGTTTGAATGAAAGTCTGGCAGGATATATTATCCTTGGTTGAAACCGTTTTTCATTCAGGGCTCGGTAGATATCTTGCCATTCCCTTCTGGCTTTTAGAGTTTGAGTGGAGAAGTCTGCAGATAATCTTATGGGTTTTCTTCTGTATGTGACTTTTTGTTTCTCTCTTGCAGCCTTTAGGATCCTTTCTTTATCCTTACTTCTTCTCATTGTGACTATGATGTGTCTTGGTGTCTTTAGGTCTGGGTTGATTCTGTTTGGTACTCTCTGGGCCTCTTGAATCTTGATGTCCTTTCTGTTATTGAGGTCCGGGAAGTTTTCTTCTATTATTTCCTCTAGAATGTTTGCTTCCCCTTCCACTCTTTCTTCCTCTGGCAGGCCAATTATACGAATGTTACTTCTTTTGAGATCATCCTATATGTCTCTGCTGTTGTTTTCAGTGTCTCTCAATCTCTTTTTAAGCTCTTTCACCTCTTTCTTAGTTTTCTCTAACTCATCCTCTGTCTGACTAATCCTGTTTTCAGCTTCTGTTATTCTGCTTTCCCTTGCCTCAGCTTCTTTCTTCATTACAGCTATTTCAGTTCTCTAATTGCCTCAAGATAATCAGTATTTTCCTTGGGGGTCTCAACTGTTCTTTCCCTAATATGCCATTCCTTTCTTCCAGTGTTGTTTTCATTTCTGTGATTAATAAGTTTATTATTGCATGCATACTTTTCTTATCTATGGTTACTTCTGGCTGATTTGTAGTTTCTTTTGGGCTCTTGTCTTCATTCATTGGAGTAGCAGTTTTATTTGTTTTTGATCTACCCATTTTTTGATTTATGTATTTCTTTTTTTTTATATGCTCTGTTGTTCCTCAGTTGTTGTGTCTTGAGTACACACAACACTATACTAAATACCTTTATGACAATTGCACTCACCAACCTCAGGAATTACAGTAGAAACTGAAGCAAGTACTGAAGCAGTTTAATTGTTACCAGTTAGCCAAACAATTTCTCCAGTCCGTGAAAAAATAGTAACCAAATCCCAGTGAAGAAGAAAGAGTAATGAAAGAAAGGATAGCAAGAATAGACAGTTATGTAAATCTACTATCCACTGTATATTCTAGGGGTAACAAGAGGGGAAAGGGAACTAGAGCAGAGATACACACATAGAGAGTCCACTCTGAGTCAGATTTCTTCCCCAAAATAATTCACAAATTCAAAAAGGCAAAGAAGAAGGAAGAAGTTATGACAAGATTTTATAAAAGGATTAAGGAGACAAGTTCTTCCCACAATAGATAAGATGCCCACTACCCTAGCACTGAAATATATGCTAAGAGTTAGTTCTGATCAACCTAAAGGGGGGGAAGATATATGCCTTTATATAATATTAATAGTAAAATAGAGCAGGGTAAAAATAAATAATAAAATAAAGTAAAAACCCTGTCCCAGATTACCTCAAACATTGTGATCAGAGACAGCTGATTGTTAAGAATGAGAAAAAAAAAAAAAAACCTCAGGACTAGACAAGGATAGCTGAAATAGACAGTTATGCAAATCTAGTATCCACTGTATATTCTAGGGGTGGCTAAAGGAGGAAGGGAATTTGAGCAGAGACACTCGCAGTGAGAGTCCATGCTGAGTCAGAATTCTTCCCCAAAATAATTCCCAAATGTGTTTCAGTGAATTCAAAAAAGCACACTGTTTGGTGGTGTGGGGGCTGGGGGCTATGGCTTTGGAAGCTGTAGGATTAAGGAAGAAAGGATGACAAGAATGAGAAAAAGAAAAAAAAAGAAAGAGAAAAAAGAAAAAGATAAGAAATAGAACAATCATAAAAGAGCAGTGAAAGGAAAGGTTTTTTTTTAATTTATTTATTTTAAATTATTTAATTAGCTATGCGGGGTGATGTGGGGTGGGTTGGCTACTTAGAAAGAAAAATGGCCAGAGGTTTCAGAAGCGTATAGACTTAGAATGAATGATACTCCCTGGTGGGACAGGAATTTGGTAAAGAAAGAGGCTCCTAGCACGGGATCCTGCTAGGAGCTGGTCCCCAGGGACTGGTTATGGGGGGCGGTATGCTTAAAAATTAAAAGGAAAAAAAAATTTTTCCCCTTTTTTCCTACTCTAATTCTTAACCCAAATTAAGTTATAGTCACCTCCTTGGTGTCACTGCTAGGACCCCTTATTGACTGGCCTACTAAAGGCAGAAAATCCTACCGTTTCCAGGAGATGTGGTCAGAGCTCAAGCCACTAGCAGCTTCTCAGTCCGCCATCTTCCGGGAACCACCGGGAGTTGTATTGTTAAGAGGAAAACTGGGAAATGTTATGCATGTACAAACATAAACTTTCAACTGTAAAACATTAATCTCAGAATAAATCTCAATATACTGTTGCCCCTGAGTTCATCAGTTAAGCACCCAGATCTGGTTTTTCTGATCCCAGCATTTGCTCTACTGGGTAACTTCAAATTTGGCACCAGCCATCACTGAGTATGAATTTTTGAGTCTTGAGAATGACTCCTTGCCTTTTTTTGTTCTCACTGGTTGCTTAGTGAGATTCTGAAAAGTCTCAGTTGTATTTTGTTGAGTTTTCAGGTAATTTTTGTTGCTTTTTCTAGTTGATTAGGGAGAGTAAAGTCAGACCACTGTTACTCGATAGCCAGGCCGCCAGAACTCTATGATTTTCATTTTTTTATAGGGATCAATTTTTTAAAAAATTTTTATTTGTAAAATGGAAATAATCACAAGACCATAGGATAAGAGAAGTACAATTCCACACAGTTCCCAACACTAGAACTCCGTATCCCATCCCCTCCCTTGAAAGTTAACTCTGGGAGTATAGATCTAGATCATTATGGGTTGCAGAAGGTAGAAGGTCTGGCTTGTGTAATGCTTCCCTGATGAACATGGGCATTGGCAGGTCAATTCATATTCCCAGCCTGTCTCTTTCCCTAGTGGAACAGGGCTCTGGAGAGGTGGGATTCCAGGACACACTAGTGGGGTCATCTGCCCAGGGAAGCCATGTTGGCATCATGGTAGCATCTGGAACTTGGTGGAGCAGCTCCACTCAGATTTTAAAACCAATCTGATTCTAGAATCTTGTCCATTCCAGATTATATCCTCTAAAGCAATTACAAATCATTTTTATCTGCCATAATTATATTATAATTATGTTATAAAATACTAGTTCAGGGGGTAGATAGCACAATGGTGATGTAAAGAGACTCTCACACTTAAGGCTTCAAAGTCCCATGTTCAACCCCTCCACACTACCATAAGGCAGAGATGATCAATGTTCTGGTTAAAAAAACAACATAAAATATAAGAAAATACTAGTTCGTTTATTATAAAGATAAAATATGAAACAGTCTGAACTCACATTTTCAGATATGTGGGGTACTCTAGGTATAGGTAGTAACCTTATAAATACATATGTAAATTTGTCAGTGCCATGATTTTCCAATATTTTGAAATAATTCTTTTAAAATATGATCATTAAAAGATGATGTGTTTTATACTTTATATGACTTGTTTTGTGTAGATGTTCAGTTCTTTAGTGAACAGCTGGAAAAGTATCACAGACAGCACAAGGATGCAGTAGCTCTAAGACCTACCAGAAATGTGGGATTACTGCTCATTGACACTAAGATGCTAAAAGAAAAACTAATTCCCTCACCTTTGCGCTGCCTAGAGGTAACTATCAACAAAGACAAATTTTAGTGATGGTATCTACAATTATTTTTCTACTGCAGTCAGGTGATATTTTCATATTCTAGTATTATAAGTATTTAGCACTAGCATAAGTTCTACTGGACATTTTGAATTACTAGGAGACAGAAAGACATTGAGAGGAAGGGGTTTGGACATTGTTGTGCAGGCACCAAGTCCCAGCAATAACCCTGGTGGCAATAAAATATGAAATGAAAATAATTTTATAATTTTTTTTTAAATAAAAAACTCCATAGACTATTTCCTTGTGCATTTAAAAAGAAAGGAAGAAAAACTAACATTCTTATCACACATCCACTAAAGTCAGAAGTGCACCCTGATAGTGCATCCTGGCCACAGGAAGCCAGGCTCATGCTTGCTTACTAATCAGAGTCCATCTTTGGAAACAAAGATGAAATTGAAAGATCTGTTTCTTCCAGAAACACATAACTAACACTCAACATATGAAACTGACATTGGGGAGGACTCCAAAGTGTCCACTACATGTGGCAAAGGATAACTGATGTTTTCAAGAGATTAGAATGTTGGGACTGGGTATTGGTGCACCTGGTTGAGTACACATACAGTGCATGAGGACCTGGGTTCAAGTCTCCAGTCCCCACCTGCAGGGGGAAAGCTGTGAGAATGGTGAAGCAGTATTGTAGGTGTCTCTCTGTCTCTATCCCTCTCTATCACCTACTTTCCTCTCAATTTTGGACAGTCTTGAATAAATAAAGATCATTTTTTTTAATTTCTTTATTGGGGAATTAATGTTTTACATTCAACAGTAAATACAATAGTTTGTACATGAATACCATTTCCCAGTTTTCCATATAATAATACAACCCCCACTACGTCCTCTGTCATCCTTCTTGGATCTATATTCTCCCCACCCACCCACCCCAGAGTCTTTTACTTTGGTGCACTACACCAATTCTAGTTCAGGTTCTACTTCTGTTTTCTGATCTTGTTTTTCAACTTCTGCCTGAGAGTGAGATCATCCCATATTCATCCTACTGTTTCTGAGTTATTTCACTTAACATGAATTTTTCAAGGTCCATCCAAGATTGGCTGAAAACAGTACAATCACCATTTTTTATAGCTGAGTAGTATTCCATTGTATATATATACCACAACTTGCTCAGCCACTCATCTGTTGTTGGACACCTGAGTTGCTTCCAGGTTTTGGCTAGTACAAATTGTGCTGCCAAGAACATATGTGTACACAGATCTTTTTGGATGGGTGTATTGGGAATAAAGATCATTTTTTAAAAAATTTGAAAAAAAGGGAGAGATTAAAATGTTTAGGCAAACTGTTTAGCTGTCCTGTTTTCTTCTAAATGTGATCTTCAAATATTGCCATTCTTGTTGATTCTTTTGACTGGTATTGATTAATGCAAGAAAAAAAAGTCCCTTCATATATGCTCATGCTTCCAATATCTGATAGTTTAATAAATGTTCAACTAAAAAAATAAAATGTTCATATTTTATCCAAAATATGTAAGGCAGAAATGTTTATAATTCAAATTTTCTTCTTCTTTCCTAGGTGCTCAATGTCATGCTCCCTCGTTTAAGCAAGAAAAAAGTAGATGCTATTATCTCTGAGGCACAAGATGCAGAATATAAACTTGAGTTTGTTCCAACTACCACCATAGAATATGTTAGCAGTTTAGTGTTTCTTGATGAAATTCAGGAGAGGGTGAGCTGATTAACTTACATAACTCAGTATTATAGAATTTTGGACATAAGTTTATTCCCAGTACAGGAAGATGAAAAATATTATTGTACACACACTTCTTTTATTATTAATATTTACTTATAAAAAGGAAACACTGACAAAACCATAGGATTAGTGAGGTACAACTCCACACAGTTCCCACCACCAGAACTCCGTATCCCATCCCTTCCCTTAATAGCTTTCCTATTCTTTAACCCTCTAGGAGTATGGACCCAGAGTCTTTATGGGCTGCAGAAGGTGGAAGGTCTGGCTTCTGTAATTGCTTCCCCACTAAACATGGGCATTGACAGGTTGATCCATACTCCCAGCCTGTTTCTCTCTTTCCCTAGTAGGGTGGGGTTCGGGGGAACCGGAGCTCTAGGTACACATTGGTGGGGTTGTCTGTCCAGGGAAGTCTAGTTGGCATCATGCTAGCATCTGTAACCTGGTGGCTGAAAAAAGAGTTAACATATAAAGCCAAACAAGTTGTTGACTTAATCATGAACCTAAAGACTGGAATAGTGCAGATGAAGAGTTGGGGGGGTATCCATTCTGTAGATAGCTAGTAGGCATATTTTAGTTATATTCCAAAGGGCCTGTGGCTATACTAGTATTTTTTCCCCCTGAGTTTGAAATCTGATATGCAGGCATATCCAAGTTATTGTCTGGAGAGATGATGTCATGGCTGGAAAAAGGACCAGAAAGCTGGATCAGGAAAGAGAGTAGCTCCCTAATATGGGAAAGAGGTATAAATATTGTTGACTGTAAACCCCAGTGATTTGATCTGATCTTCTAATTTTTTAAGACACTAGAAACTTGCTTGAAAGTAACAAAAAAAATCACATAGTTTAGGAAAATCAGGCTTGTTCTAAACATGTAGGGATATCATCTGGAATCCAAAGGCTTGGATAGAACTTAGCCTATAGCTGGGAGTACGAATCGACCTGTCAATGCCCATGTTCAGTGGGGAAGCAATTACAGAAGCCAGACCTTCAACCTTCTGCATCCCACAATGATCTTGGGTCCATACTCCCAGAGGGTTAAAGAATAGGAAAGCTATCGGAGGGGATGGGATACAGAGGTCTGGTTGTGGGAATTATGCGAAGTTGTACCCCTCTTATCCTATGGTTTTGTCAATGTTTCCTTTTTATAAATAAAAAATTAAAAAAAAAAAAAAGAACGTAGCCTGTAAAAGAACAGGAACTGGGAACTAGAGCAATGTAGAAAAACTACAGAGAGCCCTATCTGCTTTTCATCTTTTCTCTCTAAATCATTGGTTCTCAAAGGTAGTACTCACATCACTCACCAATACAATCAGAGATTTTGTTAGAAATGTTTACTCTTGAGGGCCGGGCAGTAGAGCACTGAGTTAAGCACACATAGTGTGGAGCGCAAGGACTGGCTCAAGGATCCCAGTTTGAGCTTCCTGCTCTCCTATTTGCAGGGTGTTGCTTCACAAGCAGTGAAGCAGGTCTACAGGTGTCTATCTTTCTCTTCACCCTCTGTCTTCCCCTCCTCTCAATTTCTCTGTATCTTACCCAACAACAACAACAATGGAAAAAAGATGACCTCTAGGACCAGTGGATTCGTAGTGTAGGCACTGAGCCCCAGTGATAACTCCGGAGGCAAAAAAACAAACAAAAAAAGTGCTTACTCTCAGACCTCACTGAATATTGACTCAGGGTAGGGGACTTAGCAAATCTGTTTTAATAAGCTTTCCTATGTGATGTTGTTGCAAGCTAAAGGTTCAGAACCCTATTTTTCCCCACCAGAACAGTGTCTCTTGGATAAATGCCTACAAGTTCAGATATTATGACTGAGCATCTTCACATGACAGGTTGTGTCTAAAATCTTTAAAAATTGACACTACTTGATACAACTAAAGAATCAGAGAGAGAAGCAAAATACAGATATGTTTAAGGATAATACTACAGACTAGGTAATGTCTTACCCAGTAGTGCACACATTACCATGTGTAAAGACCTGAATTCTTTTTTAAAAAAATATATATTTTTATTGGGTAGAGACAGAAAAAAATTGAGATGGAAAGGGAGAGAGAGAGAGAGAGGAAGAAAGACAGATAGACACCTGCAGCCATTGGCTTGAACCTGGGACCTTGCCCACTGTAATGTATGTACTTAACCAGGTGTGCCGTCTCCTGGCCCCTAAGTACTCAGTTCAAAACCTCTTCCCACCTGTTGGGTAGAAGCTTCATAAGTGGTGCAGCAATGCTGCAGGTGTCTCTCAACTCTCTATATTTCTCTGTTTCTCAACCTCTATCAAAGACAAAGAGAAACAGGCCACCAGAAATGGTAGAGTCAGGTAGGCACCAATAACCCTGGTGACTAAAGAAAAAGGGATATGCTAATTGTGCTCCATTCCAAACAGCTTACCTCTAGGGCCTGTTTAGTAAAGATTAATATCACCAAGCCTGTTAATCCAATTTGACAGTGGTATTTAACACCTGCATATCAGATTTCAGGCTCAGGCAAAAACAAAAAACAAACAAACAAACAAAAAACCCACTAGTATAGCTACAGGCCCTTTGAAATATAACTAAAATATGCCTACTAGCTAGCTACAAAATGGAGGACTCCCAACACTTCACCTGCACTATTCCAGCCTTTAGGTCCATAATTTTCCAACAGTTTGTTTGGCTTCCTATATTAACTCTCTTTTCAGCCACCAGGTTCCAGATGCTAGCAGGATGCAACCAGACTTCCCTGGACAGACAACCCCACCAATGTGCCTTAGAGCTTTGCTTCCCCACATCCCTTCCCCACTAAGGAAAGAGAGAGACAGGATGGGAGTGTGGATCGGCCTGTCAATGCCCATGTTCAGAGGGGAAGCAATTATAGAAGCCAGACCTTTCACCTTCTGCATCCCACAATGACCTTCGGTCCATACGCCCAGAGGGTTAAAGAGTAGGAAAGCTATCAGGGGAGGGGTTGGTATATGGAGGTCTGGTGATGGGAATTGTGTGAAGCTGTACTCCTCTTATCCTATGGCTTTGTCAATGTTTCCTTTTTATAAATAAAAAATTTAAAAAAACCATAATCCTTACTTGCTGGCTATGCAAGGTGTGATGTTCATGGTACAAGAAGCTACCTCCTACTAACCACAACTTCAGGGACATAGTAGGACCCTGACATATTCAATGAACAGCCTCTGTTTCTATTTAGATTGAAAGCCTTGAAGATGAAGGGAATACAGTGGTTCAAATGTATAAGCTCATTGACCAGTATCAGGTTCCTACACCTCCTGAAGACTTTGCTGTTTTTGCAACTATGAAGCCCTCTATTATTGCTGTTCGGAATGCCATTGATAAGTCTGTGGGTGACAGAGAAACAAGAATTAAGCAATTCTGTCATCATTTGGGTAAAGATCTTGAAGATCTAAACAATGAAGTGAATGAAGTAATGCTACTAGCACAGGTAAGCTAAAATAGGATTTAAAAACAAATGTTAAGCCAGGTAGACACTGTAAATGGTGACATTAAAATTTACTACTCAAATCTTAAAGGAATTAGGGTTTTTGTTTTTTTCTCTAGGGTTATCGTTGGGACTCTGTGTCAGCATTACAAATTTACTGTGCCTGGTGGCTATTTTTTCCATTTTATTGGACAGAGAAAAATTGAGAGAGGAGGGGGAGATAGAAAGGGAGAAAGACAGACATCTGCAGCCCTGTTTCACTGCTTATGAAACATCCCCCTGCAGATGGGGAGCCAGGTACTCAAACCCAGATCCTTGTGTGAGTTCTTGCACTTGGTACTATGTGCACTTAGTTTTAAATTTAACTTCATTTTCCTACTGATGAAATGTTGGTTAACAGGATTGCTATTGCCACAAGGGTACATTTTCTCATTTTCTTAAGATGGCTATCAGTCCATTTTACCCTCCACCAAACCATTATCCTGTTCCATCGCAGAGGCTTAAGTCTCCCTTAGTGTTTTGCCCTTCCCTCTTCTGAGTCTCTAGATCTGCTTAGATAGACTACACAATTCATTGACAGCTGTGATAATTAGTGAGAACACAAGTTATTTCAATTTGAAATTCTACCTTTATCTCCTATACACAAATCTTAATTCAGTTAAAATCTGAATTGCCTACTGGGTAAGTTTTCCTCCCCTCCCACCTCTTGCACTAGAACAGAGCTTACATTTTCCCTTGGGCATAGGAGAAGATGCATCGAGTCCTCTCACTGTCCTCTGGACCACAGTGCTTTCAGTGCAGTTTGGCTGGACTGGGTATCACTGTCCCAGGCATGAATAGCAGCCATTTTAAAAATGTTTTTTAAAAATCAGAGTGAAATCAGAATTAACAGTGCTTATTAACAACTTTAGTGATCTCCATCAAAACGTAGGGATGACTTATCAACAACTATCTTAATTTTATAGGATCCACAGATTTTGGATATTTCTGCTGACCAAGACAAAGTAAAACAAATGTTGAATGATCTACAGTTAATTCTAGATGATCTTCAAAAGCGGGCATTTCAATATAAATCCTATCAGAAGAACTTTAAGGTAATGTCAGCTCTACACATCTGTTTTCTATACATGGGCGTAAAATGACACTGATGCCTCTGACTGTGAACTTTCAGTGTGTGGGTACCTGTGTGCTATTGATTGTGCTGGGACAGTCTGAAATAGAAGATATGTTGTATTTCCTGCTTTAAAAGTGTTTAAAGATCAGTACACATGAAAGACAAAAATTATCTTTATTATCAAAAGTAGTTATGATAAACTCAGAGACCAGGGACTATAGTTCCTGTGAGTTGTTTTTTTTTTTTTGTGGTCATTTAAAACTTCTTTATTCTTTCTTTTATTAACATTAATTTATTATTTATTTATTGCCTCCAGAGTTATCGCTGGGGCTTGGTGCCAGCACTATGAATCCACTACTCCTGGTGGCCATTTATTTTCCCATTTTATTGGACAGGACATAGAGAAATTGAGAGAAGAGTGGGAGATAGAAAGGGAGAGAGAAAGAGATACCTGCAGACCAGCTTCACTGCTTATAAAGCATCCCTATGTAGTTGGGGACCAGGGACTTGAACCTAGATCCTTGCACTTAACCAGGTGTGGTACCGCCCAGCCTCTATTCTTTCTTTTTTTAAATATTTATTTATTTCCTTTTTTTCCCTTGTTGTTTTATTATTGTAGTTATTATTGTTGATGTCGTCATTGTCAGATAGGACAGAGAGAAATGGAGAGAGGAGGGAAGGATAGAGAAGGGTAGAGAAAGACACCTGCAGACCTGCTTCACCACTTGTGAAGTGACGCCCAGGCAGGTGGAGAGCCGGGGGCTTGAACCAGGATCCTTATGCCAATCCTTGCACTTTGTGCCACCTGTGCTTAACCTGCTGCACTACCACCCAACTCCCTCTTTATTCTTTCTTAAGTAATGCTTAATCTTTTACACTCATGTATGTTGATTTCATGAATATGAACTGATTTGTTCTGACTTTACATGTTAGTCTGATGACATGAATCCAGAAGATAGATGGATTCCAAAGGATAGGATTAAAAAAGGTAAAAGATACACTTTAAAAGAGAGAAATGGGTAAGAGCTTTACCTGCTCTAAACAGACCAAAAAAAAAAATTAGAGAACCACCACCAACACAGAAAGTTTTCTTACTTTTCACAAAATCGTGGAGGATTTGTACATTGGCCTCACATGGGAATGCACCCATCTTTTTCAGAGCCCCAAAGGATGACCAGGAAATTATCTGAGGAATGTTCTACACCAGAGCCCAGGTTTTGGCAGAGAAATCTGCGAAACAGCGCTTTTAGCACTAGTCCTTTTGACACTTTACAGTAGTGACTTGTATAAAGCTTGATGTAGGAGGTTTGTAACATGAGAGAGCTAGGACTCTAAAATGTTCCCAAACTGAGTTACTTGAGCTTCAGTATAAGAAAATGTGCAGTGGGAAGGATGGTATGGAGGGAAAGATTTCTTTTTTTTAAAAAAAAAAAATTATTTTAATGAGAGATAAATACAAAGAGAAAGACACAGTGAAAGACCAGAGAACTGCTTAGCTCTGGCTTATGGTGGTTCTGGGGATTGAATCTGTGACTTCAGAGCCTCGGGCATGAAAGTCTTTTGCAGAACTGTTGTGCTGTCTCCCTAGCCCAAAATTTTTTCTTAATAAAAAGTTACAGTGTTTTGCAGAAAACTGAGGAAATTTTACACATGTATAAACAACTTTATTTATTGTAAAGCATTGATACTCTCACTAAAAATACATTTTTAAAAAAGCTATCATTAACTGATAGAATGGCAGAAAGAATAGCATTGCTTAAGCCAGAACTTGTATAGGACTGTGTTCCTCTGCTAACATATTGCATAGCTACATTTTACTACATTAGTTTTTTCCCCCTTATAATTATCTGAGATCCAACCTTTCTACTACAACTCCATCACTGAGGAATGATTAAAAGGGCTAACAAGTAGTAAAAAGCTAAGCTGCCCTCTCCAACATAAATCTCCCCAGCGTTTATACTACTGTACAAATATTATTTTCTATCATCTAAGTACATAATTTAAAAAATATATTTATTTGCTTATTGGATAGAGACAGCCAGAAATCAAGAGAAAAGGGGGTAATAGAGTGGGAGAGAGACAGAGAGATACCTGCAACCCTGCTTCACCACTCGCAAAACTTTCCTTCGGCAGGTGGGGAACTGGGGGTTCGAACCTGGGTCCATATGCAGTATAACATGTGTGCTCATCCGGGTGTGCCACTGCCTGACCCCTAAGTACATAATTCTTAAAGGAAATTAGTGTCTCTGAAGATCCATATATCTTATATGAAAGGCCAGATATGCATTTGATGCATTTGGATCTGTGATCCACTCGAGGAAGAATGCCTGTGATACTCTTGTTAACATTCATTTTTGGAAGAACCTTAGTTTTAAGTAAATATAAAGAGTTATATTTTATCACTCAATTGGAAATTTGAATATGCATGGAGTTTTGTCTTTTTCATTGGCTTCTGTTTCTCCCTGTCTTTCTAATTTGGACCAACTAGTTACTATATGTAGCATTGTATACAGACAGATGTTTATATCTGAAAACTAAATTGTGCATTCTGATTACTGTATTTTTAAAGGTGGAAGTGTCCAAGTTTGATGCGTTGGAAGAAGTTAGTGCTGAACTGAAGCTCAAACAGTTACTTTGGGATTCTTTATCTGAATGGGATCAACTCCAACAAGAATGGTTAAAGGTATAAAAAGTCTTTCATTTATTAAACCATTTTTGGATTAGAGAAGCTTAAAAATTCAAGAAAATAATTTATACTGGTATATTTTTAATTTCAGGGAAATATTTAGTATTGCAATTTTATAGAAATTATTGGGGCTGGGGAGACAGTATAATGCAAAAGACTTTCATGCCTGATGCTCTGAAGTCCCAGGTTCAAATCCCAACACTACCATAGCCAGAGCTGAGCATCTTCTTGGTCTTTCTCTCTGTTTGTAGCTCTTTCACTAAATAAATAAAATATGTTAAAAATAAAATAAGTTATCAACTTTAAAAATGAAATTTACAAATTTTATATTGCCTTCAAGTCATATGAACATATGTCAGTTATGTGACTATATAACCAAGAAATGTATTGACAGATGTATATTATTCTGGTAAAACAGAATATAATATATTTTTGATTGCTGAGTACTACTCCGTTGAATATGTCTCATAACTTCTTTTTTTCTAATTTTTTAAATTTATTGGATAGAGACAGCCAGAAACTGAGAGGTAAGGGGTGACAGAGAGAGAGGGAGACAGAGAGACACCTGCAACACAGCTTCACCACTTGCAAAGATTTCCCCCTGCAAGTGGGGACCAGGGGTTTGAATCTGGGTCCTTGTGCATTGAAACATATGCGCTCAACCAGGTACACCACCCCAGCCCCTCTAATTTTTTATTAGATAGGGCAGAGAGAAATTGAGAGAGGACAGGGAGATAGAGGGAGAGAAAGAAAGATGCCTGCAGACTTGCTTCATGGCTTGTAAAGTGGACCCCCTACAGGTGGGGAGCAGGGCTTTAACTTCAGGTCCTTGTGCTTGGTGATTTGTGTGCTTAATTGGTCCTCAAACAAAGGGACAGGACAAACATATAGGGAGTGCAGGCTTGAGAGCAAAAAGCATCATTACAGAAACAGGCAGCACAGTTAAGGAGGTGGGACTTGTACCCATTGTTCAGGGACTGGTTGCCTTAGTTACTGTTATCTTTGTTGCATAACTGTGTCTGGGAAAGTTTAGCCTTAGCATAAGATACACTGGGGGCAGAGGGTACCTTCTAGGAGGGCAGAAGCTAGCCAGCGTTACAAGCAATTAAAGACAAAATACGGCAGTAATCTTGGTTATTATAGATACAGGTTGGCACATTTGCTTTTTCTTTGTCAAACATCTTACTTTCTTGGCCCTCTGCTTTGTGTTGCGGCCTTCTCAATAAATGTTCAGTCTGACCTTCATCTCAATTTTGTTTCCACTTACTTCCACTTTTACACAAACATCTTCTCTGTCTCAAAGTTTCTACAAGTATTCAGTCTTCCTACACATACTTAACCCTTTTGTTCTCAGTTATTCTGTTCTGTGTTGAGGCCTTCTTACAAACACACCACAGTCATATTATAAGCACATATTCTGAGACTAAAATTTTGGAAATTCTATATCATAACCATTATGCTATCTACTCCCACTCATCTCTACTTATTTTGATAATCACCTCCAGTTCCATCCATTTTGTCCTAAAGGAAACCATATCATCTTCTTTGATGGCAGAGTAGTATTCCATGGAATGAATATATATCCCATAACTTCTTTATCCAGCCATCTGTCCATGGGAATTTAAGTTTTTCTATACTTTGGCACTTGTGCATAATTCAATAAACATGGGAGTACATATATCCCTTCAAGTTAGTGTTTTCATGTCATTTGGATAAATGCCTAAGATTGATATTGTTGATTCATAAGGTATTTCCATTTTCATTTAAGGACTCTCCATACTGTTTCTCATAGGGACGATACCAGTTTGTATTACCAAAAGCAATGTAACAGGGTTCCTCTCCCCCCACATCCTCACCTATACTTACGATTTCCTGTTTTGCTGGTGTGAGGTGGAATCTCAGTGTAGTTTAATTTGTATTTGTCTGATTATAAATGGAGTATTTCCTCATATTTCTGTGGTCCATGTGTATTTCTATTAGAAAGCAGTCCATTCGTATCTTTTGCCCTTTTTTATTGGGTTGTTGCATTTCTTTCTTTTTTTTTTTTATTTAAGAAAGGATTAATTAACAAAACCAGAGGGTAGGAGGGGTACAATTCCACACAATTCCCACCACCCAATCTCCATTTCCCACCCCCTCCCCTGATAGCTTTCCCATTCTCTATCCCTCTGGGAGCATGGACCCAGGGTCATTGTGGGTTGCAGAAAATAGATGCATTTCTTTTCATTAAGTGATGAGTTATTTATAGATGTTTGATATTAGCTGATTATCAGATATGTGGCATGCAGATATCTTCTCCTAGTTGCTGTGTTGCCTCTTTATACTTATGGAGTTGCCTTTCAGTGTGTAGAATCTTTTTAATCTGACATAGTTCTGTTTATTTACTCTTGTTTTAATTTCATTTGCCCATGGGACTAGGTCTCCAAATACATCTTTGATGTTGCAATTTAATTACTAGGAAAATCTGAGTATAGTACAATGTTTACTGTTTATACTTGCCTTTTATCTTGACTTCTTTTTTTTTTTTTTTGTTCTAATCCCTATAGTCCAGATTTGACTGCTTGGATCCAGAACTCCTGAACAGTCAGGTTTCTAAATATGCCAAATTTGTAACTCAGTTGGAAAAAGGCTTGCCACCCAATAGTGTAGTGCCACAGCTAAAAAGTAAGGTGGAAAAAATGAAAGAAAAGGTAAGTGTAGTCAAAATTATTTCAACATTCCAAGTTAATCAGTGTTAGAAAGACCAAAGTCAGGAATCCTTCTCTGTTGAAATTAGTCAACATTGCAGACATAGGAGAAAGAACAGACTAATTCAAGTTCTGCATAGGCATATGTTACATCCTTTCTTCCACTGTCCAGATCATGTCATAGAATATCTTGGTTGGCAGCATTCAGTGTAACCTTCTCATGTAGTAGGCAATTGGTGCCAGGATGGGCTGTGAAAATACTGATCTGCACACAGCACTCAAGTACTCAAGTCAGGCTGGTGTGGCCTTGTCCATCTGTACCACTGCTCCATGGATGGATGGATGGATGGATGGATGAATGGTTGAATGGATGGACAAAAGATAACAGAAAAACGTGTACTGAAAATTCTAAGTAACTTGAAATCACAGCATTTCAAGATAGCTGAGTCTCATTTTACTTGATTTTGATGCTCTATGATATTTTCTTTTTTTATTATCTTTATTCATTGGATAGAGACAGCCAGAAATCAAGAGGGAAGGGGGTGATAGAGAGGGAGAGAGACAGAGAGACACCTGTAGCCCTGCTTTACCACTTGTAAGCTTTCCCCCTGCAGGTGGGGACCAGGGGCTCAAACCCGGGTCCTTGTGCATTATAATACATGCGCTTAACCAGGTGCGCCACCACCTGGCCCCTATATTTTCTTTGTTTTTACCAGAGCACTGCTCAGCTTTGGCTTATAGTAGTGCTGGGGACTGAACTTGGGATGTCAGAGCCTCAGGCATGAGAGTCTCTTTGTTGATACATTCACATTTAATATTACTTCTCCTTGGAGAACTGATGCTTTTTTTTTTATGAATTGTACCTCTTTATTGTCTTTAAGATCACCTTCACAGGTCTTTTATTTTTCATTTTTTTATTATCTTTACTTATTGAATAGAGATAGAAATTGAAAGGGGAGGGGGGATAGAGAGGGAGAGAGACCCAAACCCTTGCACATTGTAACATGTATGCTCAACTGGGTGCACCACCACCTGGCCCTTCATCTTCACTGGTCTTCTTGCCTCTCCTCCAGCTCTAGTAATGAGCCCAGAGTGTATTTTTGTCCCTCTCCCCCCCAAGGTAGGGTTGCTCCTCCCCCCATTCTGTTTCTCCAGACACGTGCAAATTCATGCAAAGAGTTCTCTCCATGATCTAATGTGACAGTTTTTTGATGATCTTTTCCTTGCACAGTAAGTTTTTTCCAGATGGAAACTAAAAAAAGATGAGTTAAAATTACAGTAGCGACTGCTCCTGCCCTCCCCAAGCTGATGTCATATATAAAGGCTTTCTTAGGGTTTTTCACAGTCTTTTCTTTCAGCATCTCTACATTTGTTTCCCACTGGGTTTGCACTCCCTTGTGACACCTTATACTCACTCAGTATACTGCCAGTCTGTGGCAGTTCATGTTTAAAATATAGCTGAGCGATCTAATTGTTAGCTTAATCGGCAACAGAAGGTATCTGTCCTTGGTAAGCAAATTCTCAAGTCATATTGGCTATGGATAAACACATGATTAGGGGGCCAGGCAGTGTTGCACCTGCTTAAGCACTCACATTACAGTATGCAAAGACCCAGGTTTGAGCTCCTGGCCCCCACCTGCAAGGGAAAAACTTTGTGAGTGGTGAAGCAGGGCTACAAGTGTCACTTTGTCTCCTTCCTTCTTCATCTCCCTCTACCCTTTCAGTTTCTCTCTGTGTCTATCCCATAATAAATAAGTAAAAATACACTTGAAAAAAAAAAGAGCAAGAAATGTGATTACTGTGCTCTCCCCAAATTTTGGATTAGTTGGTTGTCTTGCTATCTCAGTTTGCTCTTGTTTAATACAAGTCATTAATTTGTAATCTGTCCAAATTTATTGTTGTTGTGAA
Organism: Erinaceus europaeus; assembly: GCF_950295315.1. Taxonomy (NCBI): domain Eukaryota; kingdom Metazoa; phylum Chordata; class Mammalia; order Eulipotyphla; family Erinaceidae; genus Erinaceus; species Erinaceus europaeus. The sequence continues at coordinate 97,974,712 of NC_080164.1, read as the reverse complement.
AGTATAAATGATGGGATTTCCCCCCTCCTACTTTTTTACACCACCAATTTGAAGTTGGAAGTCTTGAACTATATCTTTGAGGTAAGAAGTCTCTGAAAGTGTGTGTTTTCCAGCTTCCCGTTGTCATTGACTTGAGGAACCCAACTCTGAAGGCTCGACACTGGGTTGCTATTGAACAAACAGTTGATGCTACCCTAACAGATCTTGAAAGTCCACTAACCTTGGAGAGACTCTCTGAGTTGCATGTTTTTGATTTTGGCCAAGAAATTCAGGACATTTCTGGACAAGCTTCTGGAGAAGCTGCCCTAGAAGTAATTCTTAAAAAGGTAAATCTGAAACAGGTAGTCTGAAAATCAGTGTAAAGGTTTTCATAAGTAGTTTAAATATTATCAGCTTTTGTTTTACATAGATGAAATTTTTTAAATACTGTGGATTTCTTTTCCTTTTTTAAAATTATTTTTGTTTAATTATTACTGGATAGAGATAGAGAAAAACTGAGAGGGCAACAGGGATAGAGCGGGAGAGAGACAGAGAGACTACCTGCAGCCCTGCTTCACCACTTATGAAGCTTTCCCCCTGCAGGTGGGGAGCAGCAGCATGAACCCAGGCCCTTGTGCACTGTAGTGTGTGTGTGCTTAATCAGGTGCATTACTGCTGGCCTCCTCAGATGAATTTTCAGCATTTCAGTTTTTATATTCATTTTTCATTTTGTTGTTTCCGTACATTTATCAATTACTAGCTCCATAAATACCTTCTTCCTACTCAACTTATAGACAAATGGAAACTTGTCGGCAGAGTTGGAATTTGCATGCTTATATTAAGAACCACATATCAAAGTATATCTTTTATAGCAAACTACATTATTTTCACACTACCAGAAACGACTATGAGATGCTTAAAAAGATATTTAAAATAATCCCTACTCATGATATCTAACTCACTTACCTTAAAAGTGTGTAATACAGTACATCTGTATTGGAATAATTTTTGTTTTAGTTAATACATAAAGTGGTAAATAATACACATTAAAGGTTTACATTCACATTTACTAATTTTAGCCAGTAAAGTGAAGCAAGTAAGATTCATCTTAACTGAGAAAAACATTTTTTTTTGTATTTTATAAAAACAACAAAAAAAGGGGAGGGTGGGATAATTGTGGAATTTCAGGTTTGAGGAGATATAATGGTTATGCAAAACACTTTCATGCCTGAGGATCTGAGGTTCCAGGTTCAATCTCACCACTATAAATCAGAGCTGAGCAGTGCTCTAGTTAAAAATAAATAAATAAAAACAGGCAATTGTGAATTTTCACTTTCATTCCACATCAATCTACTGAGTAACTAAACATAAATAAATCTAGTTATCCTCTTTGAATTGTTTCAAAGGTGGAGGACTCTTGGAAAACAACCGAGTTTGTCGTTCTTCCTCATCGTGACTCCAAAGATGTATTTATTCTAGGTGGCACAGATGACATACAGGTGGGTAACTGGCTTGTTGAAGTGTCATTTCATTTTAAAAATATTTATTTATAACAGAGAGAAATTGATAGGGAAAGGGAAGATAGAGAGGTAGAGAAACAGAGACACCTGCAGCCTTGACTCAACACTTGTGATGCTTCCCCTTTGCAGATGGGGTATGGGGGCTTCAACCTAGGTCCTCGGTGCATGGTAACACGTGCACTCAACTAGGTGTGCCACCACCCGACCACATAATCTTCAGATAGAATTTGAGCGAGAGCTCAAGTTAATAGAGCACCAGCTTGCATTCCAAAGACTCCAGAGGCCACAGATTCAGCCCCTGGCATTATGTATACTAAAGCTAAATGAAAAATAAAAGCAGCAGGGGCTGGGGAAATGGCTATGCAAAAATGCTATGTAAAAAGACTTTCATACCTGAGGCTCTGAGGGCCCTAGTTCAATCCCCAAAACCACAACAAGCCAAAGCTAGGTAGTGCTCTGGTATCTCTCTCTTTCTCTATCTCATTAAAAATAAATAAATAGGGAGTCGTGCAGTAGCGCAGTGGGTTAAGCGCACGTGGAGCAAAGCGCAAGGACCTGCATAAAGATCCCAGTTTGAGCCCTCAGCTCCCCACCTGCCTGGGAGTCACTTCATAGGTGGTAAAGCAGGTCTGCAAGTGTCTGTCTTTCTCTCCCCCTTTCTGTTTTCCCCTCCTCTCTCCATTTCTCTCTGTCCTGTCTTAACAACAACGATATCAATAGCAATAATAACCCCCAAAACAATGAAAAACAAAGGCAACAAAAGGGGAAATAAATATTTTTTAAATATTTAATTAATATTTTTAAAAAGCAACAGAGAGCAATGAAGTCACACAGCTGTGAGGTCTTGTCTGTGCAAATTAATTAACTGATTATTTTTAAAATTTTTTTATTTATAAAAAGGAAACATTGACAAAACCATAGGATAAGAGAGGTACAGCTTCACACAGTTCCCACCACCAGACCTTCATATACCAACCCCTCCCCTGATAGCTTTCCTACTCTTTAACCCTCTGGGAGTATGGACCCAATATCCTTGTGGAATGCAGAAAGTTGAAGGTCTGGTTTCTGTAATTGCTTCCCAGCTGAACATGAGCATTGACAGGTCGATCCATACTCCCATCCTGTCTTTCTCTTTCCCTAGTGGGGATGGGCAAGCAGAGCTCCAAGGCACATTTGTGGGGTTGCCTGTCCAGGGAAGTCTGGTCGTATCCTGCTAGCATCTGGGAACCTGGTGGCTGAAAAGAGAGTTAACATACAAAGCCAAACAAATTGTTGAACAATCATGGACCTAAAGGCTGGAATAGTGCAGATGAAGTGTTCGGGGGTCCTCCATTTTGTAGCTAGCTAGTAGGCATATTTTAGTTATATTTCAAAGGGCCTGTAGCTATACTAGTGTTTTTTTTTTTTTTTTTTTTTTTTGCCTGAGCCTGAAATCTGATATGCAGGTGGACCATAATTATTGTCTGGGGAGATGATGTCATGGCTGGGAAAAGGACCAGAAAGCTGGATCAGGGAAGAGAGTAGCTCTCTAATATGGGAAAGGGATATTAATATTGTTTACTGTAAACCCCATCAATTTTTTGTGATCTGGGGCCCATAATTAGCTTAGGAGCCTGTGTGACTGACCTCTACATCCCTCTAGATCTGAGCTCACATTCTGTGAATTTTTTAAATGTGAAACTTCAAGTACAGCCTCAATGTAACTTTCATGGCATCCCTGCTGCCATCGTGAAAGTTTCAGTTATGCAGAGGGGCTGGCATAAGTGACAGCAGTTACATAGCTTCCTACCAAATAGCCAGATATATATGTGAGGTGCTGCTACTGGACTCTTCCTAGTGTCCCTCTATAGGTCCTCTAGTGATCTCCACTAACAAGATTACTTCCTCTGGGCCCTGCTGTGTCTTGGGAATGGTCATGACACTCATTTAAACAAGTATCAGAAAGAGGGCAGGGAGGTGCTTTCTCTCTCTCCCTCTCTCTCTCTCTCTATATATATATATATATATATATATATATATATATATATATATATTTCTGTGCTTATTACACTTTTATTATTGTCATCCAAGGTGTGTTTCAGGTTGCAGTATTTGTGCACACCCCCAAATCAATCTAAAACCCTCATTTCTAGGCTGTCTACTGTGTTTGAGGCATAGAAGATACAAGTCATTTACATGAGGCAAAGAAAAATGAGAGATCATTTTATGTTTATAACACTTAGAAACTAAAGTCACTTGAGCTATTTGAGTTTAGAATAGAGTATGGATAGATCTGTCAATACCCATGTTCAGTGGGGAAGCAATTACAGAAGCCAGACCTTCAACCTTCTGCATCTCACAATGACCTTGGGTTCATACTCCCAGAGGGATAAAGAATAGGAAAGCTATCAAGGGACGGGATGGGATACAGAGTTCTGGTGGTGGGAATTGTGTGGAGTTGTACCCCTCTTATCCTATGGTTTTTTCAATGTTTCCTTTTTGTAAAAAAAAAAAAAAAAGTAGAGGGCTCCTTCTATAGGTGTACTTAGATCAAAACTGGAGATCAAATGGCTTTGGAGGTGTGGGTTGGAAGAGGAAGAACAGATGTTACAGTGAGCAGTTGATGGGAGAACAGACTCATGTGAAAACCATCAATTTAAGGTTCAGTGGGGCCAGGTGATGGGACTTCTGCTCTCAGTTAATTTATAATTAAACAGAGCATTGAAATCCTTTGTTTATATTTTTTATATTTTTAAATAATTATTTCATAGGGAAGAGATGCCAGATTATGCAATGTCAGCCCACTGCATGCTGTTCTGCACTCTACCAGCTGAGTCACACACGCACACATGCACATGCACACACGCAAACACAAACACACCATAGCCACAGTTAAAACCCTCTAGATCAACAAGCACATTATTAAAAAGTGCTCGGCAGTGGTATACCCAGTGAACACACACATTAGAGTATGCAAGGACCTGATCTGAGCGTCACTCCCCTGCTCCCCACCTGCAGAGGGGAAGCTTCACAATTGGTGAAGCAGGTCTGCAGGTATCTGATTCTCTCTTCCTCTCTATCTTCCCCTCCCCTCTCAATTTCTCTCTATCCTATCAAGTATAATAGAAAGAAAAAAAAGAAAAAATGCCTTTGGGAGTAGTGGATTTGTACTGAGCCCCAGTGAAAACCCTGGTGACAGTATAAAAAGAAAAAAGGTAAAAATGCATGGTGTCCTCTGAGATAAGGGGAGGAGGTAAAATAAAATATTCTGAAATCATGGAAAGCTTGATATGTGTGAGTTCAACTTCCCTCTTCCTTTTTTTAAATTTTTAGTTCTATTTATTTATTCCCTTTTGTTGCCCTTGTTGTTTTATTGTTGTAGTTATTATTGTCGTTGATGCCATCATTGTTGGATAGGACAGAGAGAAATGGAGAGGGGAGGGGAAAACAGAGAGGGGAGAGAGAGACAGATACCTGCAGACCTGCTTCACCATCTGTGAAGCTACTCCCCTGCAGTTGGGGAGCTGGGAGCTTGAACCAGGATCCTCAGACCAGTTATTGCACTTTGCAACACCTGTGCTTAACCTGCTGTGCTACCACCTGACTTGCAACTTCCCTCTTCCTAAAGAAAACTGAGGGACAGTGATGCTTCCCTGGAAAGAGAAGACAATTGGTTTTTGCAAGTTTGAATACTTTGAGAAATAAGAACTTGGATGGTCAAGTAGTGTGAAGAAGGTATGAGAGACCTAGAAAGAGGAGAAAGGAGAGTCTTGAACTAAATAAAAACTAGTGCCACTTACTAATAATTACGGGGGGAAAAAACCCAGTCTCTGGCTATCAGAAACCTCTTGGTGTCCTTTGAGAGTCCATCAGAATGGGCTGTAAGAGTGAGGAAGATGAGGAAGGACAAATGGATGGATAGCACTGTAGGTGGGTCATTCAAAAAGGATAGTCTTCAGTGGACTCTCAGAATTAAATATCTAAAGTTAGGTTTGCATGCTTAAACACATGATATTCCATGTATGTTTTTCTCCTTTTTATTTTTTTTAATTTTTTAAAAATTATCCTTACTTATTGGATAGAGACAGCCAGAAATTGAGAGGAAGGGGTACATACGGAGAAAGACAGAGATACCTGCAGCCCTGCTTCACCACTCTCAAAGCTTTCCCCCTGAAAATGGGGATGAGGGCTCAAACCTGGGCCCTTTAGCATTGTAATATGCATGCAACCAGGTATGCCACCACCCACCCCTCCAATTATTATTTATTATTAATTAACTAATTAATTAATTATTTTACCAGAGCAATGCTCAGCTCAGGTTTATGGAGGTGCATGGGGATTGAACATTGGACTTTGGAGCCTCAGGCAGGAAAGTCTGTTTGCATATCAATTATGTTATCTTCCCCCACTTTTTTTCCTCTTTTCTTTAAAGGTTCTTCTTGATGACAGCACCATCAACATTGCTACTATTGCCTCATCTCGTTATGTGGGCCCATTGAAAAGTAGAGTTGATGACTGGCAGAAACAGCTTGCTTTATTTAATCAAACACTGGTGAGTAGGGATAATTTCAACTCATAAACTCAGGATTGAAGAGTCATAAAAACTTGGAAACAATTTGTTTGAAACTTGGACTGGTTATGGTGCATTGCACAAAAGCAAAGGACTATAGGAAAGGAGGAAGAGGGAAGTATGGAAGGGCAACGGGGTCCTCATATATGGTGAGGGGGAAAGGACCTACTTTGGGGGAGAGAGTGTCCTGCAAACACCTACTATGAGGAAGATTTCTTTTTTTTAAGTCTTTTTATTTATTTATTATTAGATAGAGACAAAGAGAAATTGAGAGGGGAGTGAGAGACAGAGAGATACCTGCAGCCCTACTTTACCACTCGTGAAGCTTTCCCTCTGCAGATAAGGGCCAGGGACTTGAACGCAGATCTTTTTGCACTGTAATGTGTGTGCTGAACCAGGTACACCACTGCCTGGCCCCCAACTCTAGGATTTCTTTAAGTCAGTTTCTTGCCTTCCCCTAGAATCTCTCCTCCAAGCATTTTAGTCCTCTTCTCATGAATTCATTCTGGTCACCATATAGTAGACTTGTTATTACTCTACACAGTGCAAAGCAGCTTGAAATCAGAACAAAGTCATATATGCTTTAAGATGATATCATTTTAGGGTGGGGGTAGATAGCATAAAGGTTATGCAAAGAAACTCTCATGCCTGAGGCTCTGAAGTCCCAGGTTCAATCCCTGTGCCACCATAAACCAGAGCTGAGCAGTGCTCTGGTAAAAAATAAATAAACAAATAAATTATATATATATATGTCATCTGAAAGAACTTCTGAGAAAGAAGTTTTCCCAGAAGATTAGGGAATCTGTATATAACCATTTTTAGTATAATCACATGTTTTTTGTTTGAAGTTTAAATTTTTACAATGTCCCTATTTTCTCTCAGGAAGAATGGCTGAATTGTCAGAGAGACTGGCTTTACCTAGAAAGTATTTTTAGTGCTCCAGATATACAGAGACAATTGCCTGCAGAGGCCAAGATGTTCCTTCAAGTGGATAAGTCATGGAAAGAAATCATGAGGAAAGTGAACCGATTGCCTAATGCTCTTCGAGCAGCTACTCAACCAGGTATATATATATTTTTTTTAAAGGGGGGGGGTGCAGGCAGTAGTGCAGTGGGCTAAGTGCACACAGAGCAAAGTACAAGGACCAATGCAGGGATCCCGGTTTGAGCCCCCGGCTCCCCACCTACAGGAGGGTCACTTCACAAGCAGTAAAGCAGATATACAGTTGTTTATCTTTCTCTCCCCCTTCCTCTCTCTTCACTTCCTCTCTTAGTTTCTCTCTGTCCTACCAACAACAATAACAACAAGGGCAACAAAATGGGGAAAATGGCCTCCAAGACCAGTGGATTCGTAGTGCAGACACTAAGCCCCAATGATAAGCCTGGAGGTAAAAAAAAAAAAAAAAAAAAAAAAAGACACACTTTAAATACATAAAAGCAGGAGGCCAGGCAGTGGCTTAGTAAAGTGCACATTGTTCAAGGACCTGTGCAAGGATCTGGGCCTGAGCCCCAGCTGTAGGGGGGTAGGGGGGATGCTTCACAAGTGGTAAAGCAGGTCTAAAGGTATCTATCTTTCTCTGTCCCTGTCTCCCCTCCTCTCTCAATTTCTCTCTGTCCTATCCAAAAAAAAAAAGAAAAAATGGATGTCAGGAGCAGTGGATTTGTAGTGACAGCACTGAGTCCCAACAATAGCCCTGGAAGCACAGAAAAAACCATTTAAATCATATAAAATGCTTATTATTTATAATGTCCAAATAGCATGGTACACTCAAACCCATAATTCTTATCAGCATGGAATATCAGGAATATTTGTAATGCATTTAACATTTTTGCTAAGCAGTATAAATTGAACACAATATTTGTTATTATAGTTGTTATCTCTTGGTTAATACTTTTAGCTTGTACAAACCTTCTTTTTGCTGTTTTTGCTGTTAACATGGGCATGCTACCAAGGAGTTTCAGCATTACTTTCATATAACAACTTCTACTCCAAAACATATTTATCTCCAGTGGACTCAGTCTGTAAACTCTCACAGAATTACTGTCATAGAACTGCTATACCTTAAAAACCAGTTTAAAACATGACCACATGGGTGCAGTCAAATCTCAGTGCTGACATGTTTGAGTAAGTTCTGTTTCCTGCGTGCAGAATCAAAGTCTTTGAGGTGCATATTTGAGATGAAAGAACTTGAAGCTTTGTAGCAAAGGTTCCCCAAGTTTGCATGTTGTTTTCCAAATGGCACCCCAGGAGCTATCTTGTAAATACTCCAGGGAGCTTCCCTGACAAGAAGAGGCAACCCACTCATCTGTAAGCTCTTTGTCCAAATGTTACATGAACTAACGGGGGAAAAATACTCTATGTGTACAGTGTTCCTTGAAAGTGATTTTCAACTTGAGTGTATGGATACCTCCACACACCAATAGACAGATCCCAGATACCAGCAGGTAGAGGTATCTGGGGATTCATTTCAACTCAAGTCAGTTCTGACAGTCTTCCCAAAGATGATGTCAGATCCTATGATTCAGCCTTCTTCAGTACAATCTCCAGTTCAGATAATATTTTGAGACTTCAAGCACCCTGGTGAAATTTTCCCCTGCGGGGGTGGGGGGTGGGGGAGGGGACTGGGGGACTTGAACCCAAGTCTCTGGCATGGTAACATGCTCTCAATCAAACAGACCACCACCTGGCCCCAATAGCTAGCATTCTTAGCCAGTGCCTGTCCCTCATTTTAATTTATTAGACCATTTTATCACTAAATAAAATGAAATCTTTTAAAATGTTAGTATGTTTGCCTGGGTAGATGTGAAGAGGTGGTACACCAGACTTTCATTGCCAAGGCCCCAGAGGTTAGTGGTTTAATCCCAGCATTACCATATGCTAGAAGTAAGCAGTGCTCTGGTTTCTCTTTCTCTCTCCATTTGAGATACATTCACAGACTCATAATTTATTTTTTCTGAAAAATAGATTGTTAATATATTTTCCATCTACTTGAAATGATAGTCTCTGTTTGAACACAACTTTATCAGTACCTTTTGTTCAATGAACAGGTCTTTTGGAAACATTTCAGAATAATAATGCCTTACTCGACCAAATCCAGAAATGCTTAGAAGCATATTTAGAATCAAAAAGAGTCATCTTTCCAAGGTAAGTTTATAATGCAACTGATAATTTTATGTTAACATTGTACTTACTTATCCCCCATTTTTATTAATGACTTAATAGTAGTTTGCAAGATTATCAGATTGCAAAGGTAATGTTCCACAATGTACCCTCCACATCTGCACAAAATTTCACAGCGGTCATATTTAGGGATATGTGGCCTCACCAGAAGAAGCATCAAATAGACTAGATGGCCAGGAAATCAGTAGATGGGAAGGACAAGTAGTTAGAGGATTTATCTTTGATGCCTGTATAAGACTTTGTTTCACTCTCAAATTACAGTCTGATTATTCTTCCTTAATCCAGATTTTACTTCTTATCAAATGATGAACTTCTGGAGATCCTGGCTCAGACACGAAATCCCCAAGCTGTGCAGCCTCATCTACGAAAATGCTTTGACTCCATTTCAAAGCTTGAATTTGCTCTCATAGTGTCCACTGAAGGGAAAATTCCTGGTATTGAGTCAGAGCCAGAAAAGATCTTTACAAATGATATTTTAGCAATGATATCACCAGAGGGAGAAAAGGTAAGGTGCTTTGGTTTGCAATTCTTTTTATTTTTATTTATTTATTTATTTATTATTTAAGAAAGGATTAATAAACAAAACCATAGGGTAGGAGGGGTACAACTCCACACAATTCCCACCACCCAATCTCCATATCCCATCCCCTCCCCTGATAGCTTTCCCACTCTCTATCCCTCTGGGAGCATGGACCCAGGGTCATTGTGGGTTGTAGAAGGTGGAGGGTCTGGCTTCTGTAATTGCTTCCCTGCTGAACACGGGCGTTGACTGGTCAGTCCATACTCCCAGTCTGCCTCTCTCTTTCCCTAGTAGGGTGGGTCTCTGGGGAAGTGGAGCTCCAGGACACATTGGTGGGGTCTTTAGTCCAGGGAAACCTGGCCAGCATCCTGATGACATCTGGAACCTGGTGACTGAAAAGAGAGTTAACATACAAAGCCAAACAAATTGTTGAGCAATCATGGACCCAAAGCTTGGAATAGTGGAGAGAGGAAGTGTTAGGGGGATACTCACTGCAAACTCTAGTGTACTTCTGCTTTCAGGTATATATTTTGCACTACTTTATGGATACGTGTGAACATATGCTCTCTCTCACAGAAACTGGTATATATCTAGGTTTTGGGACTTTGTTAGAAAGTGAACCACCTGGGATGGAATTAGAGTATACTATGAAAGGAAAGGTCTCACCCGAGTAATGAAGCTGAAGGGTTGTCATTCCACACATGAAGTCTCTGGACACAGTCTGAAGTGAAGAGGTGGCAATCGTTGCGTTGATTAGGTTGTCATCGGCAGATGCAATATTATTTGATATGGATCGGGAGAGGCATACGGGAAAGTGGGCCCTATCCAAGGGTTCCAGGACTAGGGGAAGTAGAGGCTCTATAGTGGAGATGTGAGGTTCCTGCTGTCTTAGGGTTCAAAAAGACAATTGATAGTTAATGTTATCATCACATTATTTGGCAATTGGGTTAACTTTGAAAAGTCCTTTTGTTAGGGTTTGCTGTAGAGTACCCAATATCGTGTATATAGCTGTGCTATTGGTTGCTTCTGATCTACTTGGTCTAGGCTTTTGAGAGAGTCTGCATATCAATTACACAGCCTATATATAAAAAAGATTCAGTCTGTGTTTTAAAATACTTCGAGACATACAATTAATTTTCCCCCTCTCATATTAATTAACTAGTGATTTATATGACTACATTTTACTAGGAGTGTACGTAAGCACCATTGCCACCACCAAAAGACTGTGACCCATCCCTCCCAACCACTCCCACCCCCCACTGGCCCAGGAAGCTGCATGTCTACCCCTCACCACAGGGTTTTTACTTTGGTGCCCTACTTACAATTTGGTCAGGTCCTGCTTTTATTTTCCCTTTCAGATCTTCTTACTCAACTTCTGTTGATGAGTGGGATCATGCCATACTCATCTTTATCTTTCTGACTTAGCTCACTTAACATAATTCCTTCTAGCTCTGTCCAAGATGGGTCAGAGAAGGTGAGTTCATTGTTCTTGATAGCTGCATAGTATTCCATTGTGTATATATACCACAGCTTTCTCAGCCACTCATCTGTTGTTGGGCACCTGGGTTGCTTCCAGGTTTTAGCTATTATGTATTGTGCTGCTATGAACATAGGAGTACACACCTCTTTTTGGTTGGGTGTTATGGAGTCCTTGGGGTATAAGCCCAGGAGAGGAATTACTGGATCATATGGAAGGTCCATGTCTAGCCTTCTGAGAGTTTTCCAGACTGCTCTCCACAGAGGCTGTACCAATTTACATTCCCACCAGCAATGTAAAAGGGTTCCTCTGTCCCCACAACCTCTCCAGCATTTGTTGCTGCTGTCCTTTTTGATGTATGCCATTCTTACAGGAGTGAGGTGGTATCTTAGTGTTGTCTTAATTTGCATTTCTCTGACAATCAGTGACCTAGAGCAGTTTTTCATATGTTTGTTAGCCTTTTGGATCTCCTCTGTAGTGAATGTTTTGTTCATATCCTCTGCCCATTTTTGGATGGGGTCATTTGTTTTTTTGGTGCTAAATTTGCTGAGCTCTTTATATATTTTGGTGATTAGTTTCTTGTCTGATGTATGGCATGTGAAGATTTTCTCCCATTCTGTGAGGGGTCTCTTTGTTTGTTTAATAGTTTCTTTGGATGTGCAGAAGCTTTTCAATTTGATGTAGTCCCATTGGTTTGTTTCTGCTTTAGTCTTCCTTGCAATTGGGTTTGATTCATCAAAGATGTCCTTGAGGTGTAGGTGGGAAAGTGTTTTACCAATGTTTTCCTCTAAGTATTTGATTGTTTCTGGTCTGACATCTAGGTCTTTGATCCATTTGGAGTTGATTTTTGTTTCTGGTGAGATAAAGTGGTTCAATTTTATTCTTCTGCATATTACAACCCAGTTTTCCCAGGACCATTTATTGAAGAGAGCCTCCTTTTTCCATTTAATCCTTTGGGCCCCCTTATCAAAGATTAGATGTCCATAGGTGTGGGGATTTATTTCTGGACTTTCAATTCTGTTCCACTGGTCTGTGTGCCTATTTTTGTTCCAGTACCATGCTGTTTTGATGATGATGGCTTTATAATATAGTTTAAGGTCTGGGAGTGTGATGCCTCCATTTCTGTTTCTTTTCCTCAAGATGGTTTTGGCAATTCTAGGTGTTTTCAGGTTCCAGATAAATGATTGTAGTGTTTGTTCTATTCTCTTAAAGAAGCTTGGTGGAACTTTGATGGGTATTGCATTAAATTTGTATATGGCTCTGGGGAGAATATTCATTTTGATGATATTTATTCTTCCAATCCATCGGCATGGGATATCTTTCCATTTCTTGGTATCAGTTTCTATTTCCTTGAGTAGCGACTCATAGTTTTCAGCATACAAGTCTTTCACTTCTTTGGTCAATTTTATTCCTAGGTATTTGATTGATTTTGCTGAAACAGTAAATGGGAGTGATTTCTGGATGTCTTCTTCTTCATATTTAGTGTTTGCATAAAGAAATGCCACTGATTTTTGTACATTGATTTTGTAGCCTGATACCTTGCTATATTGCCTAATAACTTCCAGTAGTTTTCGCTGGATTCCTTAGGTTTTTCTATGTATACTATCATATCATCTGCAAATAGTGAGAGCTTGGCTTCTTCCCTTCCAATCTGTATTCCTTTGATTTCTTTCTCTTGCCTGATTGCTATGGCAAGAACTTCCAATACTATGTTGAAGAGTAACAGTAACAGTGGACAGCCCTGTCTAGTCCCCAATCTGAGGGGGAATGCTTTCAGCTTCTGTCCATTGAGTATGATGTTGGCTGTAGGTTTGCTATATATAGACTCCACTATCTTGAGGAATTTCACATCTATTCCTATTTTTTGTAGAGTTTTGAGCATGAATCTGTGTTGGATTTTGTCAAAGGCTTTCTCTGCATCTATTGAGATAATCATGTGGTTTTGGGCTTTGTTTTTATTGATGTGGTGAATGACATTGATTGACTTATGGATGTTGAACCAGCCTTGCATTCCTGGGATGAATCCCACTTGGTCATGATGAACTATCTTTTTGATATGTTGCTGTATCCAGTTGGCCAAGATCTTGTTTAATATTTTGGCATCTATGTTCATCAGAGATATTGGTCTATAGTTTTCCTTTTTTGTTCTGTCCCTATCAACTTTTGGTATCAGGGTGATGTTGGCTTCATAGAAGGTGGAAGGGAGTATTCCTGTTTTTTCAATCTTATGGAAAAGCTTAAGAAGTATGGGTACTGTTTCCTGAAAGTTTTTTAGAATTTGTTTGTGAAGCCATCTGGTCCAGGACTTTTGTTGTTGGGGAGATTCTTAATAACGGTTTCAATTTGTCTGTGGTTGGTGCATTTAGATTTTGTAGTTCTTCTTGGTTCAGTTTTGGAAGGGCATATGCTTCTAGAAATTGTTCCATTTCTTCCAGATTCTCTACCTTGGTGACGTATAGTTCTTTATAGAAGTTTCGCAGGATTCTCTGGATTTCTGTGGTGTCAGTTGTGATATCTCCTCCATCGTTTACAACCATCGTTTACAATTCTATTAAATTGAGTCTTCTCTCTTTTTTGTTTGGTGAGTCTGGCTAGGGGTTTGTCAATTTTGTTTAATCTTTCATAGAACCAACATTTGGCTTCATTGATCTTTTGTATGGTTCTTTTATTTTCGATGTTGTTTATTTCTGGTCTAATTTTAGGGATTTATGTCCTTTTGGTTGCTTTAGGGTTCCTTTGTTCCTCTTCCTCTAAGTCCTTGAGGTGTGCAGTAAGGTTGTTCATTTGAGCTTCTTCTTGGTGTTTAATATGTGATTCTATAGCTATAAGTTTCCCTCTCAGTACTGCTTTAGCTGTGTCCCAAATATTTTGATAGGTTGTGTCTTCATTTTCATTTGTTTCCAGGAACATTTGAATTTCCTGCTTGAGTGAATCTCTGACCCAGTGGTTCTTAAGGAGCATGTTGTTTAGTTTCCAAATTCTGTAACTTTTAATAATTTTCTGTTTGTTGTTAAATGTTAGTTTTACTCCACTGTGGTCTAAGAAGATACTTGGGATGATTTTGAATTTATTGATGCTGTCTTTGTGGCCTAACATGTGGTCTATCCTTGAGTATGTGTTATGTGGATTTGAAAAGAAGGTGTATTCCAGGTTTTTGGGGTGAAGGACTCTGAAAATATCCAAGAGGTCTAGTCTGTCAATCTCTTCATTCAATTCTCTTGTATTTTTGTTGGTTCTCTGCCTTGTTGATCTGTCTAAGTGTGAGAGTGGGGTATTGAAGTCTCCCACTATTATTGTGTTACTATTAATGTATTTTTGAAAATCTTTCAGTAAGTGCTTGACGTATTTAGATGGTCCCTCATTGGGTGCATAGATGTTAATAATTGTTAAGTCTTCTTGGCTGATTCATCCTCTAATCATTATGTAATGTCCTTGCCTATCTTTTATTACTTTATTTAATTTAAAATCTATCATGTCTGAGATGAGAATGGCTGTTCCTGCCCTTTTTTGTGGTCCGTTAGCCTGTATGATAGTTTTCCATCCTTTCACTTTAAGTCTGTGTTTATCTTGTTGTGACAGATGGGATTCTTGCAAGCAGCATATGGTTGGGTTATGTTTTCTGATCCATCACCTCACTCTGCGCCTTTTGATGGGTGAGTTTAAGCCATTGACATTTATTGATATTATGGATTTAATGTATTGTAGTGCCATTGTTCGAAAAAAATTTTTTTGTTTGCTCTGATATTTTGCAAGTATTATAGTGATGTTCTTGTTTATAAGAGGTCTTTTAGAACCTCTTTCAGGGCCGGTTTGGTGATGGTTGCCTCCTTTAACTTTTGTTTGTCTAAGAAGGTTTTGATCCCTCCATCTAGTTTGAATGAAAGTCTAGCAGGATATATTATCCTTGGTTGAAACCGTTTTTCATTCAGGGCTCAGTAGATATCTTGCCATTCCCTTCTGGCTTTTAGAGTTTGAGTGGAGAAGTCTGCAGATAATCTTATGGGTTTTCTTCTGTATGTGACTTTTTGTTTCTCTCTTGCAGCCTTTAGGATCCTTTCTTTATCCTTACTTCTTCTCATTGTGACTATGATGTGTCTTGGTGTCTTCAGGTCTGGGTTGATTCTGTTTG